>NC_143588.1:2417500-2717500 GCF_048544385.1 Mastigoproctus giganteus
ATACGGAGGATGCGGAAAGGTCAGGGAATGACCACTGCATATCGCCGGAGCAATATGGCTTTAGTTGCTAATGCTCCAAAAAAACAACAAAATGAATTTATTGCAGAGTGCTCGAATCTTGGGAAACAACATATTTTTGTTGGAGAGGCAATCTGCAAAGTACTTTGCAGTAATAATAGATGCCACACTAGATTTTTCCCATATTGAACACACATTTTTTTTTTGAGATTCATACTTTTAAAGGAAACGCAGTATGACATTCAAGAAAGATTTCTGAAATTTGCAGATTGTAGCAACAAAATATGGGAAGAAATTGCTCTGTTGATAACTGATACATTGAAAGAACATTCTGTTCCTCTCGGTGATTGTAGAGCTCAAGCCTACGATAATGGGGCGAATATGGCTGGAAAATGCAACGGCCACACAAGCTAAAATACTGCAATTTTTTCATCTTGCGGTTGTCACACACTCAACTTATGTGGAAATGAAGCTGCTGAATGTATACCTGAAGCGGTAACCTGTTTTGGAACAATTCCAACTATGTACCACCTGTTCAGTTCCAGTTGTAAGCGGTGGGTATTACTACAAAACCGTACTGGTTGTTCTCTTCATGGTATATCTGAAAAAGATGGTCAGATCGTGTTGAATGTGTAAAGCCTTTTGCAGCTCACTTGCCTGGTATTAAATTAGCACAGCACTGGAAGACCTCCTAGAACTAAATTTGACGGCCAAAACAAGAAATGAATTCCATGGAGTTTTATTATATGTGACATCTTTTGCCTGTGTGTGGTTCAAAATATTAGCTGGCATAGAAAATTGTAACAAGATCATCCAAGCCAGAGTTGCCACACTGGATGTTGAAGTAGCAAACATAGAAACTCTCCTCACAGATCTGAAAAAACTTCGAAACAACTAGAAATGCATGTGGAATGAAGGCAAATTGGTTGTATCAAACCTAAAGATAGAAATAAAACTCTCCTGTATATGTGTAAAGTGTGTTTAGGGTCAAACGGCACCAGTGGTTTCCCCAATCTCCGCGTAGTTTACATTGTGGGTGAACCAGTTGACTGGAAAAGCCAGAGATTTAAAAGTGTATGGATATTGTACATGTGTAGCGTTGTGTACCGTTGTTCTTCTGGTCGTTTAGCCGCCAGACCCCTACTGAGGCCCGACGTTGCCCCCACTTTCGCCCGTGGAGGCAGACCAGGTACCCACTAGTATATACTTCACTCTGGCAGGTCCTGCCACCTAATTCCTTGAGATTTCAGTGGCTAGGACCTTAAAAAAAAAAAAAATGATCGCATACGCGTCGCGAGAAGCGCTAGGGAGAAGTCCAGAATGTTCGGCGAAATTAATTTAGATTGGTGACTTTAGATTGTGTGGGGCGTGTTCACGTTGCTATCAGATAGAGTGGGGAGAAGGCTGAAGACTGGGGGAGATAGATAGAAATATGGAGCCGAAAGGGAAGGCAACTCCAGTTTACAGTGGGGCATGCCCATGCCCCACCAGAGGGAAAAAGGGATGGAAGAGACAGCAAAACCATCTCCTCCCCCTCCCACGCAGGGAGAAGAAAAAATAATAGGCCAGTCAAGTGGATTGGCCCAGATCGCCAATAGGGATGGATGCAAGCGGCTGCAGGCCAAGTGCCGAGGCAACAGGGTTGTGCCATCCGGAAGCCCAGCGAGGGTTTCCATCCAAGGTTTTGGTCTATGATTGGTAGTGATTTATGTAAGTTCTGGTTACGTATTCACTCATGGGATACAAGTCCCGTCCGTTGTTCAGCGAGTTTGTCCTCGTCGGTGTGACTCCATCCATAGATCGGCAAGTAGGAAATCTGGACAGTCAGCCAGGATTTTGGTGGCAGTCCATGCAGATTATGTCATTCGTTGGTTCAGTTCTCTCAAGGGATCAATCTCCCGTCCATGGATCAATATTCAGTTTCAGTATGTATGTATGTATGTATGCTGTTTTATTCTGGTTGTTCTGGGTTAGCATTAGCATTAGTAGAGGCATATGATGCAAGAAAGCAAGCTTATTCAGCATCAGCCAAAAAAAAAAAAAAAAAAATACACCACTCCCATTTCACCCCTCCGTTCGCTCGAAATACCTGTCCAGTTGAGCCTTAAATTTGTTTAGGCTATCAACTTCAACAACAAGTGATGGAAGTCGGTTCCACCAACCAACCACCCGCTGGCCAAAGGCAAATTTCCGCACATCTATCCGACATCCGTCCTTCCTCAATTTGAATTTATGCCCTCTCAGCTGATTATTCTGACCAAGATGAAGAATCCCATTGGCATTGAGCATGCTCAAACCATTCAAAGCCTTATACACCTCTATCAGGTCACCTCGCCGGTGCCTAGTCTCCAGACTCTGTAATTTGCAAAACTTAAGCCTTTCTTCATAAGAGCAACCCTTTGTTCCATTCACTAATCTTGTTGCCCTTCTCTGTACCCGTTCCAGCAGCTCTACATCCTTCTTGAAATGAGGCCTCCAGACCTGTATACAGTACTCAAGATGTGGCCTAACCATTGCCTTATACAAGGGAATAATCACCTCCTTATCCCTGCTAGAAAAATTCCTATATATCATTGACAATACACCATGAGTTACCCTTGCAGCCCGTCTGCACTGCTCAAAGAACTTGATATCTGCCTGCACAACCACCCCCAGGTCACTTTCATTCTCTACCACTGTCAGTGTAGTCTTATCCATTCATTGTGGGGAGGATGATGATTATACCTGTTGTGTTGCTACCCACGAGGGCGAAAATATGTCTACTGCGTGCTGTAATGTCAGGGTCTGGTCTTACAAGAAGACAGAGAGCACTGTGTATTTTATAGTAATCGTAGATGGATGCTTGAAGTCACAGTTAGGGTTGCGAGGGTTTTGTAGTGTTTATAGTGTTTAAATCTCTGTAAATTTTTAAGTCCTGTGTTTTTGTGGACCCTTATTTTATTTATTTACTGGAATTTACGAATTAAATATTAATTATATTAATTATTATCACATATACTATTGAGGATATGTGATAATAATTATTTTCTTTTTAGTTAAATTTCGAGTTTTCAGCCAGCTTCGAGAACTTACGGTCTTCTTCTTCAGTTAGCAGCATAACAGTCTATTGCGAATTTTTTAGGGTTCATCACATCCTTCAATTCCATTGTGTTATTCACACTTCACTAATATTTACTTGTTTTCACTTCATATGTAGTAATTTGCATATTCAGAAATTACTTCCCGCTTTTTTTTTTTTTTTTATAAATTTACAATTGGTCCCGTGTGCTGTGTAATGGGACCAATTTACAATTTACAATTGGTCCCGTTACACCGCAATGGAAATCTATAATTCGTTGGTTTATATTCCAATTATTTTAGAAAATGCCCTTTCTGTCATGAAGTTTTAGAGAACAGAGTATTTTATTGTAAAGTGGTTAGGCGATGATAAAAATGTTAAATAGTTCATTTCTTCTTTCACATTTCAAGTTTCATCGAAGCGTTGTCTCATTGGATCGATTAGGAGTAGTAAGGTAGAAAGTTTCATTCACGATTTCATACATTAGCTTGAATGTAATTTGGAAATTTTATGCCAGTTGCATACTAAACACTTTTTTCTGTTCAAATTGATAACGTACACTTTTACAATTTAAATTGTTTTTTTTTTTTTTTTTGCATGTATAAATATATGTTCAAAAGGGTTAATAAAAAATATATAAATTGCTGTAAATAAAATTTTGAAAATGAATTTATGAATAAATCACTGTCATTTTAGAAAAGAAAGAAGATGGGGGGGGGGAGAGAAAAGCCACAGAAGTGAACAGTGAAAGAAGAATCATTCTTATCATGATGTGTGGTATTTTTAATTTTTAGTGAAGTTAAAATTTTGTTATTATTCTGTCTGTAAGATTTTTTTCTTTTTATTTATTTTTTGTACAACAATAATATTTCTTTTATAGTTGCAATCAGGGAATGGATATATCCCAATTTAGTAATGCACGAAAACACTTGAGAAAACTTCTACAATGAAGGGAATTTGTTTCTCAGGCTCCACTTTCCATGGCTAAGCAGGGTTGATATTATCGCCTGTGAGAGTGTGCACTCTGCGGTGTGTAAAGTTGAGGAGTTACAATGCGGCTTGATTTGATGATACGTGTTAAAAATTGTGTCCGGAACTGTAAATGGCCCATTGAGTCATTTATTTCTATTCGTAACGTAGCAAGATGCATAGATCGTAAGTTTATTTATCTGTTTATTTATGAACTTTGTCCATTGGCCACTAATCCATTTGTTTATTTCGAATCGAGGGTAGAAAAGGCACCAATGCAGATCTTTGGTAGTCACAGTACAATAATGTGGCTAACTACTTAAAAAAAAAAAAAAAAAAAGTTTAAACAAACTCAGATATGGGCTTGAGAAGTATAAAACAAACAGCTATGAACATATAAACAGGTAAAGCGTGTATGTTGCACAGCATTGTCAGAACATGAAGCAATGCCCTCTATTGAGCCTGGTGGTCCTGGAAAAGATCAGCCCAACAAATAAGCCAGATCTGAATGGCAACGCCGTCATATGCTACGAGAGTGATCCACTTGTTACCATATATTCTGCCATACGTTTTCTGGTGTATATACAGTATATATTTTTTATCTTGAAGTTGGCTTCCATTTTTTAACCTTGAAAATTCGTTCTTATTCCATACGCTTGGCCGTATAAGACGGATCCCTCAGTATACAGTATGATGACCAGATTTTCAGGGATGAAAACCGGGACACAGCCAGAAAAAAACTTGGGATCATGTGTCGTTTTGTTCTTTTGTTAGTTAAACGCACATAATGACAAAATGAATGAATAACGCATATTTTGGATAAGCTTTTTTTATAATTCACAAACTAATATACTGCATGAAAAACTGAACAACATCGTTTTTTACAAAAAAATAAATATTAAGCTTTTACTGGGGCTTACATAATAATTATCATCTGTAATAGGTCACATAATGCACTCACAAAATAAAATATATAAATGGTTTTGTTTACAACTATTGCAACATTTTGGCGGACAGACTTCAACAATCTTTTGAAGTACTACCCACAGCTGTTTCCTTTATCATTTCTTTTAGCATTATATGCATTATTTAACTAAATAAAATGTAGATTATATATACGGTGCCTCCCTAGCCAGGTGGGAAGGAGCAGCAGCAGTGCGTAGCACACGCTTCTTGATTAGACTGGGGTTCAAGCCCGTCACCACCAAATACAGAGGATGCGGAAAGGTCAGGGAATGACCACCTCATATCCCGGAACAATATGGCCTTAATTGCTAATGCTCCAAAAAACAGACAACAACAACATTATATATAGTATATTGATAAAACTCCAGGGGTTCACATCTGGTGAGTATGGGCTTGGCACACCTAGGGTCCTGAAGCTGGATATCGTAATTTTTTGCTCTCTTGGTGATTCCTTTCTACTTCTGACTCATGTTTTCTCTCTCTCAGGGTAATTCAGAAATATTTTTTTTTGGCTGGTGCAGCCTAAGCCTCAGGCTTCCTATAACCATATGGCTAATAATAATAATAATTACAGTCCTGTTACATTCTAATGAAGAATGATTTAAGTATTTAGAACAACATTTTTAATATGACATTTTGTAACTTCATAGCGTGTATCTTGAACTTGATAATAACATAAAACTATATAGCGGAATATATATTACTACAATAGCTTAGTATAGTATTGTATAGTCAAGAATAGTATAGTATACTAAATTAATCAATTAAATTTATTAACCTTATTAATTTTCATTGTTCATTAATTACATTCTGTTCAAATGGAAATCATGCCCCCAGACTAGAGCAGCAAAGCAACGTGCACAAAGTAGCGGTAGTGCTGTGGCTCGAGGGAGAACCAAAGGGGGAAATTCTCCAACCCATCACAGCGTGAAAAATGTGAGACTTGTGAAATGTTTTGGACTTTCTGGAACAGGACTCGATCTAGCCAAGAAGGATGTCTTTGTGTGTGCTAGTTGCAGAGAGTGTCAAGAAATTAGGTGTTCTGATGGGTGCCTATGAGAGTATGAAGAGTCAGGTAGATGCCGTTGAAGGTATTAAAGTGGCAGACCTGTCAAGCTCTCAGCTGCCCAACTCAATGCCAGAGCTCATTCTCATGCATCAAGCAACACAGCGGCAGCCTTCAGGGCAGAATGCATTGGTCCCACAGGAGCTACTCATTGTCAATGACTTGTCAGGGAGATGGCAAATATATTGTACAAAAAGGATAGGTGGAATAGGACCAGGGTATGTTTTCTGGGGCAAACGTTTATGACATTTGTAGAGCAGATATCATTTTTTAAGGGCACAAAGGGTGATATTGTTGTACACGTTGGCACTAATGACATTAAGAGTAGGAGATCTGTGGACTTAGTTGCAAGTACAGGTCAATATTGAAAAAAAAAAAGGTGCAAGTTAGGGTTAAATTTGAAAGTATCTGCAATTCTGCCCAGTCACGATAGGAGGGAGTATATGATGAGAGCCTTGTCAGTCAATTCAGTCCTGGAGAAATTGTGGAAGGCCCACGGGGTAGAATTTTTCTCAGCCTGGTCTGTCCTTGTTAACAGGAGAGAATGTTTCTACAGGGACGGGATACACTTAAATAGGAAGTGAGCAAAAATATTTGCTGATGCTATCGAGGCAGTGTTAGGAGGAGGGTCAGAAAACTACTAGATTGAGGGGATATACAGACTAATAGATTAACAGTAGCTGCTGGCAGAGGTGAAAGTGATTCTTGCACTACTTCTATTGGAATAAGCAGCAGCCTGGAAAACAAGATGCAGGGGATTTCAGAGACTGTTGGGAGTCATTGCGGAACAAGTAAATACATGGGTTGTGTTCGGGTAGCTAAGAATAGGGACAGGTGCATGTATACTTGCATGTACACCAATGCTAGGAATTTGGTAAATAAATTTGATGAATTTGAAGGCTGATGTTGGGATTTCATATATTTGGTGTCACACAGATAAGGAATGCAGAATTGGAATTTTGAGAGTACAATGTGTAGAGACAGGATAGAAGGGGAGGAGGGATCATGCTTGTAGTTAAGAAACATAAAATCTAAGGAAGTGCATCCAGTTGACATGGGTGGACAGTGCAGTGTTGAGTTAGTTTGGTGTGACTTAAGCACTGGGAAAACCAATTTGGGAGTAGGAGTGTTTTATAGGCCTAATGACTGATGAGTACACTAACAACTGTACAGAGAAATAGAGTGGGCCAGTAAATCAGATTATCTTATAATTGGGGGTTTTAGCTTCGCAGATATAGACAGGAACTTGTGGGTTGGATATTCACACACTAGCAAGACTTTTGTGAATTTATTGGAGGATTGTGTTCTAAGCAGAATGTCTGAAGGCAACCACAGGAAGTAACACTGTTGATATGATTATCAGCAGTGATTCTTCATGCATTAAGAATCTGCAGATAAAGGAACCACTAGGTGGCAGTGATCATAGTGTACTGATGTGGGATTTACTTAAAGATGTAACTACCATCATAGGTAAAGAGAATGGTTTTTGCTTTCATAAAGGTGACTACAGTGGTCTCAGACAGTTTTTAAATTCTGTACAGTGACACCAACTGATGATGTTACCAACAGCAAACTCTAAATGGGAGGCATTCAATGAATTAACCTTGGAATCTACTAGGCTTTTCATTCCAACTAAGAAATACTGTTCAAGGTTTAGGCTTAAATGGATGTTAGGTGAACTAATGTATAAGACTCGTGATAGAAAAGAAAACTGTATGGAACGCATAGAAAATCTCAGGAGATGCACAGATGCCTATGGTAGATATAAGATAGTCTAATCAAGTCACAAAGGGCATTAGGCAAGCAAAGGCAGATTATGAGAAATCTTTGGAAAAGGATGCAAAGAAAAACAGTAAAGAAATTTTTACTTATGTAAACTCTAGAAGGAAGGGGATGAATCGGATTGGTCAACTTGACATTGATGGTTCAATTGTTGATGAACCTGCTGAGGTAGCTGACAAACTGAATGAGTATTTTGCATCTACATTCACGCATGAGGAAGTCTATAGGGAAGTGGAGACCAGAAGCTTATCAAACTCTGGCAGGGAACTATCTCATTTTGTAATAATTGAGAGCAAAGTGGAGGAGGAATTGTTGAAATTGAACATAAGAAAGGCACATTAGGAGGATGGGATCTATCCAGTTATATTACAGGAGACGGCAAAGCAATTAAACAAACCCTTTGCCATAATTATGAAAGCTTCCTTGGACTCATGGGAGGCCTCCCATGGACTGGAGATGTGCAAATGTGGCCCCATTTCACAAAGGGGTATCGAAGGGTGGCACCAGTAATTACAGGCCTGTTTAACTTGTGTTCCAGGAAAAATAATGGAGTCACTGGTTAAAGAAGCAATGCAGGATCATTTAGACAAGACCTGCAGTTTTAGTTCAGACACAGCATGAGTCTGTTAAGGGGAAGTTTTGTATGAAAAATTTGATTGGATACTATGATGTGGTCACAAAGGAATAGGATGCAAAAAATAATTTTGATAACATATACTTGAATTTTTGGCAAGCTTTTGATACTGTTGTACGTGGAAGACTACTGTACAAATTGGAGCAGTATGGCATTAGCATTAGCATTAGCAGAGGCATATGATGCAAGAAAGCAAGCTTATTCAGCATCAGCCAAAAAAAACAAAAAAAAAAAAAAAAAAACCCACTCCCATTTCACCCCTCCGTTCGTTCGAAATACCTGTCCAGTTGAGCTTTAAATTTGTTTAGGCTATCAACTTCAACAACCAGTGATGGAAGTCGGTTCCACCAACCAACCACCTGCTGGCCAAAGGCAAATTTCCGCACATCTATCCGACATCCGTCCTTCCTCAATTTGAATTTATGCCCTCTGAGGTGATTATTCTGAGAAAGATGAAGAATCCCATTGGCATTGAGCATGCTCAAACCATTCAAAGCCTTATACACCTCTATCAGATCACCTCGCCGGTGCCTAGTCTCCAGACTCTGTAATTTGCAAAACTTAAGCCTTTCTTCGTAAGAGCAACCCTTTGTTCCATTTACTAATCTTGTTGCCCTTCTCTGTACCCATTCCAGCAGCTCTACATCCTTCTTGAAATGAGGCCTCCAGACCTGTATACAGTACTCAAGATGTGGCCTTACCATTGCCTTATACAAGGGAATAATCACCTCCTTATCCCTGCTAGAAAAATTCCTGTATATCATTGACAAGACACCATGAGCTACTCTTGCAGCTCGTCTGCACTGCTCAGAGAACTTCATATCTGCCTGCACAATTACCCCCAGGTCCTTTTCATTCTCCACCACTGTCAGTGTAGTACCGCAGAGTTGATACGTTGCTCTGGGGTTACTGTTTCCCATATGCAGCACTTTACATTTGTCGATGTTAAACCTCATTTGCCACCTCTCAGCCCATCTGTTCAACCTGTCCAGATCCTGTTGCAGCAGCATAGCGTCAGTATTGTCCTTAACGACCCTGCCAACCTTTGTATCATCTGCAAACTTGGACATTAAACTTGATATCCCATCATCAATATCATTCATAAACACCGAAAACAACAACGGACCCAACACTGAACCTTGAGGAACTCCACTAATAACATTAGTCCACGTTGAGCAGTGTCCATTGATTACCACTCTCTGTCTTCTGCCACTCAACCATCCCCTTATCCATAGCAGCAATTTGCCTCCAATGCCACACTGCTCCAATTTGTGCACCAGTCTTCCATGTGCAACAGTATCAAAAGCCTTTCTAAGATCCAAATATATAATATCAAAGTTATTCCCTGCATCCAGTTCTTTTGTGACTACATCATAGTATCCAATCAAATTGGTCAGGCAAGACCTGCCCTTAACAAAACCATACTGCGTCTGAGCTATAACTGAATTCTTGTCTAGATGATCCTGCAGTGCTTCTTTAACCAGTGCCTCCATTAATTTACCTGGAACAGAAGTTAAACTAACAGGTCTATAATTACTTGTGTCAGCCTTTGAACCTCCTTTGTGAATTGGGGTCACATTTGCACATCTCCAGTCCATAGGTACCTCCCCTGAGTCCAAGGAAGCTCTCATAATTATGGCTAAGGGTTTGCTTACTTCCTTTGCTGCCTCCTTTAATATAGCTGGATAGATCCCATCCACCCCAGGTGCCTTTTTTATGTTTATCCCCAACAATCTCTCCTCCACTTTCCTCTCAGTTATTACAAAATCATCCAGCTCACTGCCAATGTTTACTTTACCTACATCATTCTCCTTCCTGAATAACTCCTCATGCGTGAATGTAGATGCAAAATACTCGTTTAGATTGTTAGCCACCTGAGCAGGATCCTCAACTGTTGAACCATCAATATCCAGTGGACCAATCTGATTCATCCCTTTCCTTTTCGAGTTCAAGTATGTAAAGAACTCTTTTCTGTTTTTCTTTGCATCCTTTGCCAAGGATTTTTCATAGTCTGCCTTTGCCTGCCTAATCTCCTTTGTGACTTGGTTACAGAGCAACTTATATCTATCATAGGCTTCCATGTCACCCATTAATTTGTATGTATCCCATGCATTTTTCTTCTCTGCCACATGTCTCATTAGTTCATCTGACAACCATTTAGGCCTAAACCTTGAACAATATTTCTTAGTTGGTATGTAAAGCCTGGTAGCCTCCAAGATTAGTTCCTTGAATGCTTCCCATTTTGAGTTTGCTGTTGGTAACATCATCAGTTGGTCCCACTGTATAGAATTTAAATACTGTCTCAGACCATCATAGTCGCCTTTACGAAAACAAAAACCCTTCCCTTTACCTCTGATGGTAGTTACCTCCTTGAGTAAATCCCACTTCAACACACTGTGATCACTGCCACCTAGTGGTTCATTTATCTGCAGGTTCTTAATGCATGAGGAATCACTACTGATAATCAGATCAAGAGTATTGCTCCCTCTTGTTGCCTCACGAACATGCTGATGTAGAAAACAATCATCCAATAAATCCACAAAAGCCTTGCTAGTGTGCGAGTGACCAACCCACAAATTCCAGTAAATATCTGGGAAATTAAAGTCCCCCATTATAAGACTCTCTGATTTACTGGCCCACTCTATTTCCCTGTACAATATCTTATTATACTCATCAGAGTCATTAGGCCTATAGCACACTCCTACTCTCAATTTTGATTTCCCTATGCTTATGTCACACCAAACTGACTCGACGCTGCCCTGTCCATCGATGTCAACTGGCTTCACTTCCTTGGACTTTGTGTTTCTTAATTAATAGCATAACCCCTCCTCCCCTCCTGTCCTGTCTATCCTTTCTATACACATTGTATTCCCCAAATTCCAGTTCCACATTACTTATATCTGTGTGACACCACGTCTCTGATATCCCAACAATATCTGCCTTTGATGTTTTGAGCAATACCTCAAATTCATCAAATTTATTTACCAAACTCCTAGCATTGGTGTACACGCAGGTATACATGCACCTGTTTCTATTCTTAGCTACCCTAACACAACCCATGTGTTTACTTGTACCGCAATGACTACCAGCAGTCTCTGAAATATCCTGCATCCTGTTTTTCAGACTTCTGCTCATTTCAATAGAAGCAGTGCAAGAATCACTTCCACCTCTGCCACTGGCTACTGTTAATCTATTAGTCCTTGTATCCCCCCCAACTAGCAGTTTTCCGACCCACCTAACACTGCCTCGACAGCATCAGCAAAAATTCTTGCACCCTTTCTATTTAAGTGTATCCCATCCCTGTAGAAGCAATCTCTCCTGTTAACAAGTACAGTCCAGGCTGAAAAAAATTCTACCCCTTGAGCCTTGCACAATCCCTCCAGGGCCGAATTGATCGACAAGGCTCTCATCATATACTCCCTCCTATCGTGTCTGGGCAGAATTGCAGACACTTTCAAGTGCAACCCTAATTCACGGCTTTTTTTCAACAGTGACCTGTACTTGCTAAGTAATTCCGCCG
Source organism: Mastigoproctus giganteus (assembly GCF_048544385.1). Lineage (NCBI taxonomy): Eukaryota > Metazoa > Arthropoda > Arachnida > Uropygi > Thelyphonidae > Mastigoproctus > Mastigoproctus giganteus. Next base: position 2,429,514 of record NC_143588.1, read on the forward strand.
GTCTCCTACTCTTAATATCATTAGTGCCAACGTGTACAACTATATCACCTTTTGTGCCCTTAAAAGATGATATCCGCTCTACAACGTCATCAACCTTTGCCCCTGGCAGACATACCCTGGTCCTATTCCACCTATCCTTTTTACAAAGGATGTTCCCCGTTTCCCTGACAATAGAGTCACTTAATGGTGACAATAGAGTCACCATTAAGGGCAAGTTGCTACAATGGATAAAAAGATGGTTGAATGGGAGAAGACAGGGTGGTAATGAATGGACCCAAAGGTCCCAATATCAAACCCTTGGGTTTGATATTGGGCCCATTGTTATTTTCTGTATTTATCAGTAATATTGATGAAGGTATATCAGGGTTATGTCAAAATTTGCAGACTATATGAAGGTTGGCATGCTGTTGCAGTAGTATACTATCATTACTGTTGTTAAACAGTAATGATAGTATACTACTGCAACAGCACTTGGAAAAGTTGAGCAGGTGGATGAGAGGTGGCAACTGAAGTTTAACATTGACAAATGTAAAGTACTGCATATGGGTAGCAGTAACCCCAGAGTAACGTATCAACTGGGTAGTATTATACTCAGGGTGGTGGAGAATGAAAGAGACCTGGGGTAATTGTGCAGTCAGATATGAAGTTTTCTGAGAAGTGCAGACAGGCTGCAAGAGTAGCTCATCGGGTTTTTGTTAATGATATACAGGAATTTTGCTAGAAGGGATAAGGAGGTGGTCCTCTTGTATAATGCAGTGGTCACCTTGATTACTGCATATGGGTCTGGAGGCCTCATTTTAGGATGGATGTAGAGCTCTGGAACGAGTACAGAGAAGGGAAACAAGATTGATGAGTGGAACAAAGGGTTGCTGTTACCAAGTGATTCTTAATTAAATTCTACAAATTGGAGTGTCGGGAGACTAGGCACCTGCGAGGTGATATAATTGTGGTATCTAAGGCTTTGAATGGTTTGAGCAAGCTCAATGTTGATGGGATTGTTCCTGTTTCTCAGATTACTCACCTGAGGGGAATAAATTCACATTGAGGAAATACAAGTAGAATAGATGTTCAGAAATTTTCCTTTAGATAGTGGGTATTTGATAATTGGAACAAAGTTCCATCCATTGTAGTGGAAGTCAGTGATTAAATAAGTTCAAGGCAGAACTAGACAACCATTTTGGAGTGAATGGATGGGGACATGGGAAGGTTTTTTTTTTTTTTTTTTGGTTGATGGTATATAAGCTTGTTTTCTTGCATCATATGTCTGTACTGATGATAATTCATATTATTTCAAACATTTTTTAATTAATGACTCAGAAATTAAAAATTACAGATTTAAATATTGCAAACATTATTTAAACTTGGTATATAGTTCAATTTGCTACATTGTCAAGCAAAAAGTATTTTAGACATTTTATGGAACAGTGATTAAAAACTTGGAACATATGCTTATTTCACTGGTATTAATCACTTTACTGGATTCAATAATTCTTCATTCTAATAGAAAAGAAAAAAAGCTTTCAACATTTTAAAAATTAAACAACTTGTTAATTCCCTAAGAAATAAGTAAAATGAAAAGTATATCAATCCTAAGTGCACTTCAATATTTTATTTTATTTTACAGGATCATTGCTTTTTCCAGTAGTACTTAGACAAACTAGAGATACATTTCAATGTTTCCTTTTTCTTTAATGTATTTATAAAACTTGGAGCAAATTAGATCAAAATTTAGTTTTACTTGAAGCTCAGGTTTGATAAGCTTCACGCTGCATCTGTTTCATATATCTGTCCAGTGTCCTGTCATAATACTGAATACACATTCAAAAAATGCATTTGAGCATGAGATGCTCATATATGCTACAAGTGTAAGAAGAGACATGCATTGAATGTTTGCTTTAGTAAGAGGTTCAAGACTGCTAACCACATTTGATCTACTGTTTTTGTAAGCCTGGTTTGTTTTCCACAAAGTTCCTAGAATCCATGCACTCCTCATTCAGTTTGTCCATATTAATGTTTGAAAATTTGAGAACTTCAATAGCAGCCTGCAAATCACTATAATTTACATGTTGATCAATTAAAGCAAAGGGTTGTAAAACAAAATGATAGTTAGATTGACTAAAATCAAATTGTCTTCCAGATAAGAAATTCCTTTTTTGTAGAAACATGTAAAATCATCTTTTATTTTGTTTGCTTATTGCTTTGGATATTGTTTTTATTACGAGGATTGGTTCATGACACCAGATATTTCAGTGCTGAAAGATTATTTGCTTCCAAAATCTTTACATCATGTTCAAAGACATTCAAAACATTTTGCAGAAATAACATGCAAGTCTTTGTGCTGGAATAATTGATGTCTATGCCTTGCCTTGGCCATCAATGAACTTCCAAATAAGTCTTGGGCAGTTGTCTTTACTGAGTGACTGAAAGTATGCTGTTGTCACTTGCCAGCATTTAGGCATTCTACAACAGCAGGCAATAACGAGAGTCATCTTGTTGGTACAGATCGCAAGAGAGTAAATGCTCCAATATCGAAAAATACAAATAATTCTTTAAGGGCTGTCACCCATTTAGCCGTGTCTTTGATATTTTTGTTGCTGTCTCAGACTTGTTTTAAATTGACTACACAACTTAAGGGAACAGTCAAGAGTTTTATAAGCAGTTGCATGCTCATTGGCCTAATAAGCAAAAGCTAATTCAGCAGCTGCAACTTTGTTTTGGCATTTGAATTCTTTGACGGAAAAAAAGGTTTAATAGACTGTGATGTGCTACCCTGCTGTAGACCTACCTTATGTGTTTCAGAGTTCATGTGAGATTTCACGCCATTCGCACTGCCATGGCACACACCAAATTCTTTTTTTTGCAAGCAGTACAGAAAGTCCAATGTTTTGAGTTTTGCACACTTCATACCACTGAAACAATGCTTTCCATTTTTTGTTGAACCCACAAGTTTTCCATCTTCTCTTTTGGTGGAGTTGATATGCTACAACATGGGTCATCCGTCATTTTTACTGTATGCGACTTTCTTACTTTAAAATTTATTTATTTCTAAAAAGTAATATCTTGCAACACAACTAAGAACGTGATCATGGCTCACTCAATCACTCTGTGAAACTGTGGAACCTAAAATAGATTCACTCTTCTTTTCATATGTCCATTGTTGAAATGTAACAACTGAAATCAGAGTCACAACAGTGGCTCAAACCAGAAATTAATTCTCTGTTCACAGCTTTGTTATAGGTCCTAGTTTACAGAATTCATTTTAATTTTAATGCTTCGTTCATGAAATCCAGGCCTTTCGGCATCCCAGGCAGACATATTCTGGGGAGTTTATTTTTATTTTTATGTATTGTTTTTTTTTTTTTTTTTATCTGTTAGCTGTTTGATTGTATAATGGTTTATTGGACTTTTTGGATAATTTAAGTTGGATTATCAAACATTTACTGTATTTTAAGAAATTAGCATTAGCATTAGTAGAGGCATGTGATGCAAGAAAGCAAGCTTATTCAGCATCAGCCAAAAAAAAAAAAAAAAACACACCACTCCCATTTCACCCCTCCGTTGGCTCGAAATACCTGTCCAGTTGGGCCTTAAATTTGTTTAGGCTATCAACTTCAACAACAAGTGATGGAAGTCGGTTCCACCAACCAACCACCCGCTGGCCAAAGACAAATTTCCGCACATCTATCCGTCATCCGTCCTTCCTCAATTTGAATTTATGCCCTCTGAGGTGATTATTCTGACCAAGATGAAGAATCCCATTGGCATTGAGCATGCTCAAACCATTCAAAGCCTTATACACCTCTATCAGATCACCTCGCCGGTGCCTAGTCTCCAGACTCTGTAATTTGCAAAACTTAAGCCTTTCTTCGTAGAGCAACCCTTTGTTCCATTCACTAATCTTGTTGCCCTTCTCTGTACCCGTTCCAGCAGCTCTACATCCTTCTTGAAATGAGGCCTCCAGACCTGTATACAGTACTCAAGATGTGGCCTAACCATTGCCTTATGCAAGGGAATAATCACCTCCTTATCCCTGCTAGAAAAATTCCTATATATCATTGACAAGACACCATGAGCTACTCTTGCAGCTCATCTGCACTGCTCAGAGAACTTCATATCTGCCTGCACAATTACCCCCAGGTCCTTTTCATTCTCCACCACTGTCAGTGTAGTACTGCAGAGTTGATACGTTGCTCTGGGGTTACTGTTTCCCATATGTAGTACTTTACATTTCTCAATGTTAAACTTCATTTACCACCTCTCAGCCCATCTATTCAACCTTTCCAGATCCTGTTGCAGCAGCATAGCGTCAGTGGTGTCCTTAACAACCCTGCCAACCTTTGTATCATCTGCAAACTTGGACATTAAACTTGATATCCCATCATCAATATCATTCATAAACACCGAAAACAACAACGGACCCAACACTGAACCCTGAGGAACTCCACTAATAACATTAGTCCACGTTGAGCAGTGTCCATTGATTACACTCTCTGTCTTCTGCCACTCAACCATCCCCTTATCCATAGCAGCAATTTGCCTCCAATGCCACACTGCTCCAATTTGTGCACCAGTCTTCCATGCGCAACAGTATCAAAAGCCTTTCTAAGATCCAAATATATAATATCAAAGTTATTCCCTGCATCCAGTTCTTTTGTGACTACATCATAGTATCCAATCAAATTGGTCAGGCAAGACCTGCCCTTAACAAAACCATGCTGCGTCTGAGCTATAACTGAATTCTTGTCTAGATGATCCTGCAGTGCTTCTTTAACCAGTGCCTCCATTAATTTACCTGGAACAGAAGTTAAACTAACAGGTCTATAATTACTTGTGTCAGCCTTTGATCCTACTTTGTGAATTGGGGTTACATTTGCACATCTCCCGTCTATGGGTACTTCCCCTGAGTCCAAAGAAGCTCTCATAATTATGGCTAGGGGTTTGCTTACTTCCTTTGCTGCCCTCCTTTAATATAACTGGATAGATCCCATCCACCCCAGGTGCCTTTTTTATGTTTATCCTCAACAATCTCTCCTCCACTTTCCTCTCAGTTATTACAAAATCATCCAGCTCACTGCCAATGTTTACTTTACCTACATCATTCTCCTTCCTGAATAACTCCTCATGCGTGAATGTAGATGCAAAATACTCGTTTAGATTGTTAGCCACCTTAGCAGGATCCTCAACTGTTGAACCATCAATATCCAGTGGACCAATCTGATTCATCCCTTTCCTTCTTGAGTTTAAATATGTAAAGAACTCTTTTCTGTTTTTCTTTGCATCTTTTGCCAAGGATTTTTCGTAGTCTGCCTTTGCCTGCCTAATCTCCTTTGTGACTTGGTTACAGACCAACTTATATCTATCATAGGCTTCTATGTCACCCATTAATTTGTATGTATCCCATGCATTTTTCTTCTCTGCCACATGTCTCATTAGTTCATCTGACAACCATTTAGGCCTAAACCTTGAACAATATTTCTTAGTTGGTATGTAAAGCCTGGTAGCCTCCAAGATTAGTTCCTTGAATGCTTCCCATTTTGAGTTTGCTGTTGGTAACATCATCAGTTGGTCCCACTGTATAGAATTTAAATACTGTCTCAGACCATCATAGTCGCCTTTACGAAAACAAAAACCCTTCCCTTTACCTCTGATGGTAGTTACCTCCTTGAGTAAATCCCACTTCAACACACTGTGATCACTGCCACCTAGTGGTTCATTTATCTGCAGATTCTTAATGCATGAAGAATCACTACTAATAATCAGATCAAGAGTATTGCTCCCTCTTGTTGCCTCACGAACATGCTGATGTAGAAAACAATCATCCAATAAATCCACAAAAGCCTTGCTAGTGTGCGAGTGACCAACCCACAAATTCCAGTCAATATCTGGGAAATTAAAATCCCCCATGATAAGACTCTCTGATTTACTGGCCCACTCTATTTCCCTGTACAATATCTTATTATACTCATCAGAGTCATTAGGCCTATAGCACACTCCTACTCTCAATTTTGATTTCCCTATGCTTATGTCACACCAAACTGACTCGACACTGCCCTGTCCATCGATGTCGACTGGCTTCACTTCTTTGGACTTTATGTGTTTCTTAACTAATAGCATAACCCCTCCTGTCCTGTCTATCCTTTCTATACACATTGTATTCCTTATATCTGTGTGACACCACGTCTCTGATATCCCAACAATATCTGCCTTTGATGTTTTGAGCAATACCTCAAATTCATCAAATTTATTTACCAAACTCCTAGCATTGGTGTACACGCAAGTATACATGCACCTGTTTCTATTCTTGGCTACCCTAACACAACCCATGTGTTTACTTGTACCGCAATGACTCCCAGCAGTCTCTGAAATATCCTGCATCTTGTTTTTCAGGCTTCTGCTCATTTCAATAGAAGCAGTGCAAGAATCACTTCCACCTCTGCCAGTGGCTACTGTTAATCTATTAGTCCTTGTATCCCCCCCAACTAGCAGTTTTCCGACCCACCTAACTCTGCCTCGACAAAGTTGGACAAAGGATGTGGATTCCAGGACTGTCCTGGGTAAAATGGGATGATTGGCAACCCTAGTATACAGCCACCCTTTGTATAGCATAGTAGAATTTGTAATACATGTACATTGGTCAGTAAACTGTAAAAAAAGCAGCTCTTACAGTATGCCCTTATGCATAATGCCATGAAACCACCAAAATCTACAGTTATAGGTGATCATGTGGTATTGCTCCTATTTATGCTAAATATGTACATGGGAAGGGTGGGCTTTGATTATGTAAGAGGTTAGGTTATGTAAGTGAGGTTAGGGCTCACATCTGGTGAGTATGGGCTTGGCACACCCAGGTTCCTGAGCTGGATATCTTCATTCTTCTCTTTCTTGGTGATTTCCTTCTACTTCTCTCTCTCTCTCATGGTGGTAACTCAGAAATTTTTTTTTTTTTTGGCTGGTGCAGCATAAGCCTCAGGTTTCCTTGCACCATATGGCTAATAATAATAATCTGTTGAAATACTGTACATCAAATTTTTCTCTCTGTAAACAGTGCCTCAATATAGAAGTGCATTTGTCATAAGAAATTTGTCTCCAATGTTTATTTTTAGAAGCAAACATTAAAATATAACTCTTGATGAATTCCAAGAGCTGTTTTTGTCAGAGAAAAAGATATTTTCGAGTTTCAAAAGCAAGTAACAGTGTATATTTGTGTAAAAGTATACATTGTTGCTCACCTGCTGATAGTAAATTGTAGTATTAATTCATGCTTTCTAACTTATGTGGATAAATTTTTATCAGTGTGGCCTGCATTTCTAGGTAGTAGGAATCTATTTTGTAGATATGGTGTGCATGTGAACAAAGGTGGTGCAAGGATTTTTGCCAGTAACATTGAGGATAACCTAAGAGTTCGGGGAAACTGCTAGTTAGGGAGGGAGAGGTAAATGAGATATGGGTCAAGTAATGTGTATACTCTCCTCATGAAATCTTGTTTGTTGCCACAACAGCCAATGTTGATAAGACATTCTGAGGATAGCAATGTTTCAAATGAGAGGGAAGATAAAGCTTGGGATACAAACCTAAATAACTTCAGTGAGTGTGTCAGGGTAGTAAACTACAGAAGATTACTTACTTAGTTTCAACCGTGCCTACAGTAATATCAGGAGTGTTGTCAATAAAATGGCCGAATTTGAACTACTGGTTAGGACAACTAATGCTGATATAACAGGGATAACAGAAATGTGGTGTCACGCAGAAATTGGTGATGATGAGTTCCACTATGGTATAATTTGTTCCACTATGTATAATTTGTTTAAGAAAGATAGGGAATATAGAAGGGGTCATACTTTTTCTCAAAAGCAGCCTGAGTGCGAAAAGAGTTTTGCTGAGTCTGAAGTTGTATCTGCCAACATATACAGTGTGATTCACTACCAGTGCGACAAACTTGCAGGAGGTGTAGGGGGTCACAAAGACGAATCGGAATCACATAGCATTGCAGGGTCCGAAATGCCTTCGTCATGCAGTAGAGGACATTGAACGGGAAGTCGTGTAAACAGCGATCCCGCTGGAAGTCAGCATTTGCAAACTGTTTCTGTTGAAGAAACCAACTAGCAAAAGTCCTCCGGAGTGGATAATCCGCAGGCTTCAATGATTGGACGCGTTGCAGATGGTATGAACTCATTTGGTTTGTTGACAGTATCCTCCATACAGTGGATTGGGAAATACCCACTCGTTGGTCTATCGCTTGAGTACTCGTACTCGGATTGCCTTCTGCAAGACGTAGGACATTCTCCCCATTGTCTGCATCCTCGTCGTTCGCTCTCGATTCATGGTACCTCTCGTGAAACAACCAGTCTCATGTAACCTTCTGTGCACATGTGTGAAAATCATATGATGAGGAGCATGCCTGTGCGGGAAACGTTCCTGGTACAAGTGCAGAGCGGCGCGCCCATTACTGTCTGCAGCTCCATACGTGAGGTGTATGTCGGCCAGTTCAACGTTTGAATACTTGTCCATCCTACTGCCTCGGGAACCGGTTCGCAAATGCTGACTTCCAGCGGGATCGCTGTGTGTCATATGATTACTGTATTTGTTTACTTTCACCATTTTCAAAGTGAATTCTGTACTGATATCATGGATTATACTGCTATTTTATATATATTTTAAATTAAAAACCTCTCACTGTGGCACCTAAATATAATAAACCTCACACAGAGAAGAAAAGAAGAACAACATGAAAGCTTAGTGACAAATTTGATATAATCCAAAGTATTAGATTGGGGTCACCTGGAACATTAATTCATATACCCATGTGTATTGTGTCTGTAAATTTTGTGTTCTCTGCTTGATTTGTCTGTTTTGCTGGACGAAAAACCCCAGTTTCTGGGGAGAAGCCTTGCTACCTATGCCTAAGACCCTCTAACTCAGCCCTGGAGTGAAAAATGCCCATAAAAGTTCTTCGTGTCATCAACGGGATTTGAACCCGGCCTTTTCCACTCAGTATGGGGAGGATGGTGATGATACTCTGTGCTACCTACACAGACTAAACTTGATATTTGATAATAATAAAGAAAATAGAACGGGGCATAAGCAGTAGTGCATTAATGGCAGAATATAACATTGGATTGTCAACATGTTTGTTTTTTATGTGCAGTTAATAAAATGGCATTCTTAATCCCTCTGTTTCTAATTTGGCATCATTATTTCTGCCTTAAATACATTAAAAATAAAACTTTCTAGATAACAGAAAAATTGAAATAATGGCACCTTGAATCCACGAAGATGCTGTTATTTTGAAAGTTTACTGTAATTTGTGTGGTGTGAGTTAGTTGGAAGCAAAGGTATAAGCAGTCATCCAGAGACACCGAAATGGATGACTGTGGAGGAGGCTGGTCATACAGAGCAGAAAAAGATTGCATGGGACAGTTACAGAGAAATGAAAAGTAAAGCCTATAACAGGCACAATTTGATCTGTGATAGTACCACAAATAAGGTCAGGGAGGCCAAGGCTGAATAAGAGAAAGCATCGGCTAAGAGAGCAAAGAATGGAGGACAAGGAATTTTTTGGGGGAGGGAGGAGAATACAAAGAAATAAAAGATAAAAAAAACTAATTAGATAGAACCCTTGTGCATTGGGTGTGGGAAAGACTTGGACAACCCAGCTAACGTAGCGGATGAATTGAACGGGTAATTTGCATCTGTCTTTACTGACAAAAGACCCTTTGTTCTGAGAAGAGGGTGTCCAAGTGAGGTCAAGCCATATGAAATTAGTGATGTCGTAATTACAGGTAATTGTTTATTAGAAAATCATTTGAGCATAAAGGCAAGTAAGGCTCCCAAAATTAGTAGTAGTAGAGGCATGTGAAACAAGAAAGCAAGCATATAGGCTTATGTATTCCAAAAAAAAAAACAATTTTTTTGCACATCCATTCTTTCTAAAAGTTTGTCCAGTTCTTCCTTGAATTTATTCAAGCTATCAACGTCCATAACGACAGGTGGAAGTTTATTCCAGCAATCAACTATCTGCTGGCTAAAGGCGAATTTCTACACATCTATTCTACAACTGTCTTTCCTAAATTTGAATATATGCACTCTCAGGTTCATAATTTGAGCAAAAGGAAGAATTCCATCAGAATTGAGCCTGCTCAATTCATTCAAGGCCTTATGCACGTCAATCAGATTACCTTGCAGGTGCACAGTCTCCAGGTGCTGCAATTTGCAGAACTTAAGCCTTTTTTGGTAAGAGGACCCCTTCTCTCCCCTCACCAATCTTGTTGCCCTCTCAAGCAACTCTACATCCTTCCTAAAATGAAGCCTCCAGACCTATACATACTAATCAAGATGTGGCCTCACCATTGTCTTATACAAAGAGATAATCACCTCCATTTACCTACTAGCAAAATTCCTGTATATCATTGACAATACCCCATGACTTGCTCTGGCAGTCTGTCTGCACTGCTCAGAAAACTTCATATCTGACTGCACAATTACTCCCAATTCTTTCATTTTCTACCAATTTGAGTGTAGTACCACATAGTTGGTATATTTCTCTGGAGTTACTTCTACCCATATGCAGTACTTTGCATTTGTCAATGTTAAACTTCAGTTTCCGCTTCTCAGTCCATGTGCCCAACTTTTCTAGATCTTTCTAGATCATACTGTCATTAACAACCCTACCAATCTTTGTATCATCTGCATACATGGCAGGGGTAGCTTAAGGCATGATTAAGCAGTTTCCCCGAATAGGGCACCAAATTTTAGCTGCCGTAAGATGTCCTGAAAATTCACTGATTTGCTGTAAATTTCAAATCGGAGAGGGTGCACCAAAAAAATCTCGCACTTGTGCTGATAGACCTTGGGCCGCTTTTTATACTTGGGCATTAAACCTGATTTAGCTTCATCAGTTTCATTGATAAATATACAAAAGAACAGTGGGCCCAACACAGAACCCTGGGGGACTCCACTAATAACATTAGTCCATGAAGAGCAGTCATCCATTGATTATCACTCTGTTTTCTCCCACTCAACCACCCTTTTATCCATTGTAGCAACTTGCCCTTGATACCATACTGGTCCAATTTGTATAGTAGTCTTCCATGTGCAACAGTATCAAAAGCTTCCCTGAAATCCAAGTATACGATATCAAAATTATTTTTTGCATCCAGTTTCTTTGTAACCACATCATAGTATCCAATCAAATTTGTCAGACAAGACTTTCCTTTAACAAACCCATGCTGTGTTTGAATTATTACTGCAGTCTTGTCTAGATGATCCTGCAGTTCTTCTTTAAGCAGTGACTCCATTATTACTTCCTTTGCCTTCTCCTTTAATATAACTGGATAGATCTCATCCACCCCAGGTGCCTTTCTTATGTTTAACTTCAACAATTTCTTCTTCACTTTGCTCTCAGTTATTACAAAATCATTAAGCTCCCTGTTAGAGTTTAATAAGCTTCTGTCCTTCACTTCCCTAAAGAATTCCTCATGTGTGAAAGTAGATGCAAAATACTCATTCAGTTTGTCAGCTATCTGAGCAAGATTATCAACAGTCAAACTATCAATATCAAGTGGACCAATTCATCCCCTTCCTTCTAGAGTTTATATAAGTAAAGAAATCCTTGCTGTTTTTCTTAGAATCCTTTGCCAAACATGTCTCGTAATGTGCCTTTGCTTGCCTAATCTCTTTTTTTGACTTGATTACAGATTATCTTATATCTACCATAGGTATCTGTGTCACCTGATAATTTACATGCATCCCTAGGCACCTCCGTAGCCAGGTGAGCAGGAGCAGCAGTGCACAGCACACGCTTCTTGATTAGACCGGGGTTCGAGCCCGTGACCACCAAATACGGAGGATGTAGAAAGATCAGGGAATGACCACCGCATATACCCGGAGCAATATGGCCTTAGTTGCTAATGCTCCTAAAAACCAAATAACAACAACAACATATGCATCCCATGCATTTTACTTCTCTGGAACGAGTCATTAGCATTAGCATTAGTAGAGGCATTTGATGCAAGAAAGCAAGCTTATGCAGCATCAGCCAGAAAAAAAAAAAAAACCCACTTCCACTTCACCCCTCTGTTCGTTCAAAATACCTGTCCAGCTGAGCCTTAAACTTATTTAGGCTATCAACCTCCACCACAAGGGATGGAAGTCTGTTCCACCAACCAACCACCCGCTGGCTAAAGGCAAGTTTCCGCACGTCTATCCTACATCTGTCTTTCCTCAATTTGAATGTATGCCCTCTCAGGTGATTTTTCTGAGCTAGAGGAAGAATCCCATCAGCATTGAGCATGCTTAAACCATTCAAGGCTTTATACACCTCTATCAGATCACCTCGCTGGTGCCTAGTCTCCAGACATTGTAATTTGCAAAACTTAAGCCTTTCTTCGTAAGAGCACCCCTTTGTTCCATTCACTAATCTTGTTGCCCTTCTCTGTACTCGTTCCAGCAGCTCTACATCCTTCTTGAAATGAGGCCTCCAGACCTGTATACAGTACTCTAGGTGTGACCTGACCATTGCCTTATACAATGGAATAATCACCTCCTTATCCCCGGCCGACCGGGCTAGCCGAGTGGGTAAAGTACCTGCCCGGCAACCCAAAGGTCGCAGGTTCGATTCCCGCCTCGGGCTTGGATCAAAGTACTGCAAAAACCTTGGGAGGTGCATTATGGCCAGAAGCCGACGCGCCAACAACTACCAAAAGAAAAAAAAAAAAAAAAAAAACCTCCTTATCCCTGCTGGAAAAATTCCTGTATATCATTGACAATACTCCATGAGCTACTCTTGCAGCCCGTCTGCACTGCTCAGAGAACTTCATATCTGCCTGCACAACCACCCCCAAGTCCCTTTCATTCTCTGTAGTACCACAGAGTTGATACGTTGCTCTGGGGTTGCTGTTTCCCTTGTGTAGTACTTTACATTTGTCAATGTTAAACTTCATTTGCCACCTCTCAGCCCATCTGCTCAACCTTTCCAGATCCTGTTGCAGCAGCATAGTGTCAGTAGCGTCCTTGACAACCCTGCCAACCTTTGTATCGTCTGCAAACTTGGACATTAAGCTTGATATACCATCATCAATATCATTTATAAATACAGAAAACAATAATGGACCCAACACTGAGCCCTGGGGGACTCCACTAATAACATTAGTCCACGATGAGCAGTGTCCATTGATTACCACTCTCTGTCTTCTCCCCCTCAACCACCCCTTTATCCATAGCAGCAATTTGCCTCCAATGTCACACTACTCCAATTTGTGTAGCAGTCTTCCATGTGCAACAGTATCAAAAGCCTTTCTAAGATCCAAGTATATAATATCAAAGTTATTCCCTGCATCCAGTTCTTTTGTGACTGCATCATAGTATCCAATCAAGTTGGTCAGGCAAGACTTCCTCTTAACAAAACCATGCTGTGTCTGAGCTATAACTGAAGTCTTGTCTAAATGATCCTGCAGTGCTTCTTTAACCAGTGCCTCCATTAATTTTCCTGGAACAGAAGTTAAGCTCACAGGTCTATAATTACTTGTGTCAGCTTTTGATCCTCCTTTGTGAATTGGGGTCACATTTGCACATTTCCAGTCTATGGGTACCTCCCCTGAGTCCAAGGAAGCTCTCATAATTATGGCTAAGGGTTTGCTTACTTCCTTTGCTGCCTCCTTTAATATAACTGGATAGATCTCATCCACCCCGGGTGCCTTTCTTGTGTTTATCTTCAACAGTTTCTCCTCCACTTTACTCCCAGTTATTTCAAGATTCTGTAGCTTACTGCTAGAGTTGAATACACCTCTGGAATTCCCCTTGCTGAATAACTCCTCATGTGTGAATGTCGATGCAAAATATTCATTTAGTTTGTTAGCTACCTGAGCAGGATCATCAACAGTTGACCCATCAATATCAAGTTGACCAATCTGATTCATCCCCTTCCTTCTAGAGTTTACATAAGTAAAGAACTCTTTGCTGTTTTTCTTTGCATCCTTTGCCAAGGATTTCTCGTAATCTGCCTTCGCCTGGCTAACCTCCTTTGTAACTTGGTTGCATATCAACTTGTATCTATCATAGGCTTCTGTGTCATGTGTGAATTTGTAAGTATCCCATGCATTTTTCTTCTCTGCCATATGCCTCATTAGTTCATCTGACATCCATTTTGGCCTAAACTTGAACAATATTTCTTAGTTGGTATGTAAAGCCTAGTAGCTTCCAAGATAAGTTCTTTGAATGCTTCCCATTTTGAATTTGCTGTTGGTAACATCATCAGGTGGTCCCACTGTATAGAATTAAAATACTGTCTCAGTCCATCATAGTCGCCTTTACAAAGGCAATAACCTTCCCTTTACCCCTAATGGTAGTTACCTCTTTGAGTAAATCCCACTTCAGCACACTGTGATCACTGCCACCTAGTGGTTCATTTATCTGCAGATTCTTAATGCATGAAGAATCACTGCTGATAATCAAATCAAGAGTATTACTCCCTCTAGTCTCATTAGTTCATCTGACCTCCATTTAGGCCTAAACTGTGAACAGTATTTCTTAATTGGTATGAAAAGCCTAGTAGCTTCCACAATTAATTCCTTAAATTTTTTCCATTTAGAATTTGCTGTTGTTAACATCATCACTGTATAGAATTTAAAAACTGTCTGAGATCACTGTAGTCACCTTGACGAAAGCAAAAACCCTTCTCTTTATCCCCGATGGTAGTTATATCTTTAAGTCCCACATTGGTACATTGTCACCACTGCCGCCTAGTGGTTTCTTTATCTGCAAATTCTTAATGTATGAATAATGACTGTTGATAACCAGATCAAGAGTATTACTCTCTTTGATTGCCTCTCGAACATGCTGCTACAGAAAACAGTCATCCAATAAATTAACAAAAGTCATCCAATAAATTAACAAAAGTCTCGAGTGACCAATCCACAAGTACCAGTCAATATCTGGGAAGATAAAATTCCCCATTATAAGACAATCTGATATACTGCCCACTCTATTTCTCTGTACAATTGTTTGTCGTACTCTTTAGAGTCATTAGGCCTATAACACACTCTTACTGTCAACTTGGTTTTCCCAGTACTTAGATGGGCAGTGCAATGTTGAGTCACACCAAGCTGACTCAACATTGCACTGCCCATCTATGTCAACTGGATGCACTTCCTTAGATTTTGTTTCTTAATTAACAGCATAACCCCGCCTTCCTTCCGGATAGCTCAAATGGTGTGATCTGCAGAGGGATGACTGTATGAGAAAAGAGTCTGATTATGTGGGCTACAGAGCTTGGGAACTAGGCACCTCAGAGTTGACATGATTGAGGTTTATAAAGCTCTGAGAGGGATTAGTAAAGTGAATGAAGGTGCAATTCTCACTGTTCTAAAGAATTCCAGAACTAGTGGTCATAAATTCAGATTACCGGGTTTGAGGTTTAGATTAGATTGTAGGAAGTTTTTGCTTAGTGAGGTAGTCGTTGATAGCTGGAACAAGTTGCTTTCGCAGGTAGTTTAGGCTGACAGTTTGAATAAACTGTCAGCCTAAACTACCAGAATAAAGGTCGACTGAATGGTGACCTGTGTGAGAAGGGAAGCGTATAATTTGTGTTTTCTTATCTACTTGGTAGGTTTGTTTGTTTTTTTTTTCCAGTGCAGCAAAAGCCTGTGGCTTTCTTGTGAACTATATGGCTATTACTATCTGACAGATTGCACTTTTTAAAATGTTTCTGTTTTCTTTTTAAATGTTGAAAAAAAATCATATCCTTTCATGTACATTTCTCTAATAATGTCAAATGATGCAAGAAAGCAAGCTTATATAGCATCAGTCAAAAAAAAAAAACCAAACCTTCCTCATCCCTCTCCATCTCCTCCAAATGAATTTATTCAGACTATCTACTTCCACGACGACAGTGGAAGTTTGTTCCAACAAACAGCCACCTATTGGCTGATGGCAAACTTCTGCACATCAATTCTGACACCATCATTCTTCCATTTGAATTTATCTCCTCTCAGGTTTATGATGATAGCATATATACTCTCGGTGCCTCCGTAGCCAGGTGGGAAGGAGCAGCAGTGCGTAGCACACGCTTCTAGATTAAACCGGGGTTGGAGCCCGTCACCGCCAAATACAGAGGATGCGGAAAGGTCAAGGAATGACCACTGCATTTCCCGGAGCAATATGGCCTTAGTTGCTAATGCTCCTAAAAACCAAATAACAAACAAACAATATATACTCTCAGATGGCATATACCCAGTAATCTGAGCAAGGGAAAGAATGCTATCAAGATTGAGCTTACTCAATCCATTTAAAGCCTTAAACACCTCCGTTATATCACCTCCAGAATCTGCAATTTGCAGTACTGAAGCCTTTCTTGGTAAGAGCTCACACCAGTCTCACTGCTGAAGGAGTTTGTTTATGTATGGGTACTGCACTTACATCATTTCTACTACCCAGGTAGTATGAATGCATCATTTAATTATATCTAATATTGTGAATATCTTCACGAGTTGACGGGATATTACACTGCTTTGAATAAGTATGGCGCCTCTGTAGCCAGGTGGGCAGGAGCAGCAGTGCGTAGCACATGCTTCTTGATTAGACTGGGGTTCAAGCCCGTGACCACCAAATACAGAGGATGCGGAAAGGTCAGGGAATGACCACCGCATATCCCCGGAGCAATATGGCTTTAGTTGCTAATGCTCCTAAAAACAAAATAACAAACAGCAAACAAACTTTGAATAAGTAACGCTTCACCAGTGGAGAAGACTAATGTTACTTATTCTCGGCAGATACCACCACCCAGATGGCACTGTTTTGAAGGTTGTCCAAAACAGTTTAGTTTACTTATTGGTGGGTGGGCACGTACCCTGTTTTTGCAATAGGTATTGAACCATTGAATTAATTATGAAGCCATGGACTTGGGGAGATCCCTTTGGATTGGAGAAGTGCCAACACATCATCAATACTTAAAGGTTGTTCTAAGAGTGAAGTTAATAGTATAGACTTGTTAGACTTCCATGGTAGTGAAAATTTTAGAGGCCACAATTAACAGTGCAATCCAGGGATATTTAGATATGGTATGACATTCTGAATAACACACAATGTGGTTTTGTTAAGGTAAATTCATGTTTAACTAACTTGTTAGGCTGTTTTGACACAGTTACTCATGAAAACTGAATGTAGAGGAAAATTTTGACATTTTATTTGGATTTTAACATGGCATTTGACTTGGTTGCTCATGAGAAGTTTCTGTATAAGCTGGAACATATTGGGACTACTGGAAAAATTAACATTGTTTGCTGGGTGGCTGCAGGGCAGAATGCAGAGGGTTGTGATTAATTAATGGGTATTCTTCAGATTAGTGTAAAGTCAAAAGTGGGGTCACCCATAGATTTGTTCTTGGACGACTTTGTTTCTGATTTTCATAAACAACATCATTGATAGGATAGGCTTGATGTTAAAATTTGTGGATGTCTTAAAGATTGGTATGGTAGTTAACGATCAATACTAAACAGCACTCCTTCAGGATTACCTTAGGCTGCAAGGATGGTCAGAAAAGTGCTAAGTTTTAATACAACAAATAGCAACCCTAAAATAAATTATTTACTTAGTGGTGGTTGAATTAAAAACAGTAGAGATAGAAAGGTTTCTGGAGTTATAATAAAGATGTGAAATTTTCTGACAGGGAGCCAGGAAAGCCCATAATGTCCTATTGATGATGTATCGAACATTATCCTGTAGAGATATGAAGGTTACAGTCATACTGTATAAGGAAATTGTAAGACCATCTTTGAAATACTGTGTTCAAGAATGGGGACTTCATCTGAAAAAAAGACATTGAGCTTCTTGAAAGGGATAAAAAATGGGGAACTCGTGAGATCAAATCATCAAAAGGGTGACCACATTTTTTTTTTTTTTTTTTTTTTTTTTATGTGAACCACAAACACGAGAGGTATTAGAACCTATAGTACTTAGTACCGTGCTTGGGTTGGAGGTTGAGAAGACGAAAGAAGATATTTGTTGACATTGGACTTGAACTTCTGTAGATTGTAATTTTCAGGAAATACGTATGAAGGAAGGTTGTTCCAGAAAACGGCAGTAGAATGAATAAATGAGGAAGATGAAAAGTTGGTTCTGTGGGTTTGAAGTTGGACAGTAAATGGATGTTGGCTGGTGGCGGCATGTGTTCGGACTGTTTTGAAAGAGCGAGCGGGAATTATAGAAGCCAATTCAGGAGAACAGTGCCCATGGAAGTATCTGTAGAAGAGGCATGCAGCAGAAACAGTAAGTCTATGAGAAAGCGAGTGGAGAGACTCTGTTAGAGAGAACTCATTAATTCACCTAACTGCCCTCTTCTGAATGGAATCAAGAAGCCTGAGAGAGGTTTTGGGGGCACCACCCCAGATGTGGGAACAATATTCCATGGCAGGGCAGATTTGCGATTTATACAGAATGAGCAGCTGTTTGGAAGAAAAGTAACGCCGAGAGTGAAAGAGGAAACTAAGTTTTTTAGATGCAGAGGAAGCAATATTTGTAATGTACTTGTGCCAAGAGAGATTAGAAGTCAGGGTAATCTCCAAAGGAGATATATCATTTTGCCTAGAAATCGGAGTGTCACTAAAGATAAGCATAAGAGCAGAAGAATCCTTTTAGCGAGATATAAGACAAGACTGAGTTTTAGAAGGATTGAAATCAACAGTTGTCTTTGCCCCACTGGAGAATTACTTGCAGATCGCCATTTAAGGAATTGGTAGCAGATTTTCGAGAGGTTGAAGCTGATTGAGCAGGACAAGGTTTTTCAAAATGGAAAGTGGAATGCAATGTGCTATCATCGGCAAAACTATGGATAGGATTTCCAGTCAATGGAAGGTCATTAATATACAAGAGGAAAAGATTGGGGGAAAGAACTGAACCTTGGTGGACACCGGCATTAGTGGAGAAGTCAGAAGACAGGGAGCCATCTATCATCACCCTCAGTGAGTGATCAGAGAGAAAACTGGATAACCAATTACTAAAACAGTTGGCAAACCATAAGATGGAAGCTTGTTTAGAAGACCTTTATGCCAAATACGATCAAAAGCCTTTGAGATGTCAAGAGCAACTACTTGTGTTTCACAGAACCTTTCCATTGAATTAGTCCATAAATGGGTAACATAAGCCAGAATATCACCAGTGGATCGACACTGACGGAACCCATACTGGCGATCGTTGATCAGATGGAAGGTTTCTAGGTAGTTTAAGAGTTGGCGGTTAATTGATTTCTCCATTACTTTAGAAAGAGTAGAAGTAATTGCAACGGGACGATAATTGGATGGGAGGGATTTGTCACCCTTTTTAGGAACTGGCTGGATATGAGCAAATTTCCAAGCAGAAGGAAAAACACCTTTGGAATAAGAAAGTGAAAAAAGGCGGCAAAGAATAGGAGTAAGTTCAGGAGCACAGGTTTTAAGAACAAGTGGAGAAATACCATCAGGACCTGGAGCTTTCTTAGCATCAAGATTCATCAAAATCCTTCTGATATCCTTTTGACGAAAGACCACAGGAGGCATTGAATGGAGCGATTTGGGAATCGTGGGAGGTGTTTTACCAAGATCATTAATACATGAGCTGGAAGAAAAATGGGATGCTAGCAGGTCAGCTTTATCCTTGGCTGAAGTGACAACAGAACCATCTGGTTTGGACAGAGGTGGGAGCAGAGATGGGCAAAAGTTGCGGCCAATAGCTTTGGCAAGAGACCAGAATGCTCGGCTACCATTAGGGCAAGAAGCAAGTTTTCTACTCTTAGCCTGTTAAAACTCTAGTTTGGACTGATTAATAACTGCTTTACAATTGTTGCGAGCTTTGGTGTAGGCAGAAAATGACACTGAAGAAGTAGAAACAAGCCAATTACGATATGCAACATTCTTCTCTTGAACAGCCTTAGCACATTTATTGGAAAACCAAGGTTTAGATAAAGGACGAGATTTTAAAGTGGAGTGTGGGATAAAGGATTCCATTCCTGCAAGGATAATTTCACTGACACGATCTGAGCAAACGTGGACATCAGAAGTTTTGAAACAGTAATCCGACCAAGGAAAAGAAGTCTCGCAGGTCATCCCATTTTGCATTTTTGTAATGCCAAACAATACGAGGTTGGGAATAGCCATGAGATAAAGGTTCCATTGGAGCAGAGACAATTACCAAGTTGTGATCTTAAGTGCCTAAAGGAGCTCTCACTTCAACCGTGTACTTAGAAGGGTTGTTTGTGAGAAAAAGAAAGCGTATCGGCTGTATGATTAGGATTGTCCGGTATTCTTGTAGGTAAATGAACAATCTGAGCTAGGTCATTAGTAATTGCGAAAGCCTCAGCATCTCGACCTGCTGGGTCTGTGTGACTAGAAAATGGAAGCCAGCTGGAGTTGTGAACATTAAAATCACCAAGGAAAATTACCTCACTGTTAGGAAAGTTGGACTAGAGAAAGTCAAGTTGCAAAGAGAGGAAGTCAGAACTCCAAGTGATTAGTGGAGTTGGGAAAACGATAGAGACAACAGATGAATTTGACATAATGAGGTAGAGAGATTTTAAGCCAGGGAAGATCAAAGAGAGGAGATTCCAAATTACTAAGTCTCTGACAGGGAATATCAGAACGGACATATGCACAAGTACCACCTTTGAGGCGAAAGGAATCATACAGCGAATAATTTGGGCATCTGAGATGAGCAGTAGTTGAATCAACCGATAACTGAGATCCTGTCAGAAAAAGTACATGGGGTTTGGCAGACTGCAAGTGGAAATGGACATCGTTGAGATTAGAATTGAGACCACGTATATTTGTGAAATGAATTAGGAAGTGCTTGGGAGGTTTAGATCTTTTCGCAGATTAGCTTGCTCTATTAGTTTGACAATTCGTGGTGTATTCAATAGTAAGAAAAGGTGGGGGGTACATGCTGTATGAAGTAATGAAATTTTTGGATAGGGCGTACACATGGTAAGAATATACCCAGATCCTTGTCATAACGTGGCCTCGACAATGCTCCCTTCATACACACTACTCGGACTCCCTCCAGTCACCATCTGGCAGATTAGAGGTACCAAGATTATACACTAGCTGATCCGGAAGCCTTCTAGAGAGTTACCAATAGGTTCGGTCCGGTGTACTAACTAGCGGCCGGCCTGCGAACACCGTTTTAGAGCTGTACCCCCGAAATGTAAGGAATATTGGATCTCGCCACAACGTTCATCATAACCCCAAAAGTCATCAATCATACTGCATGATAAAAGAGATAGGGAAGGGTTGGCCGGAACTTAGCTCTAGAGACTAAACATGGGTTCCACCACTTCAAGCAAAGTGGTGGTATTTCACCTGTTGATGAGAATCATCTACCACCTAGTACTGCCTGGTAACATAGAGGGTCGGCGTTCCTCCATGTGGTGTGGGCGCCACAACTTGATCCCTGTTGACGTTGGTTCACACCTGGGTGGTCACCCACCATGTACTTGTGCATGGAGGTTATACCCAGGATTACTAACAGTCCTACCATCGTGAAGGTGCAAGCAGAGGATTTGGCTATCACAGACTGTCCCGACTTTGCCGATATTGGGTCCACTTGGCTTGAGTGTCACCCGAATATCAGTTCCATCAGCATTTTAGATTCCCAGGTAGGAAGTACAGCTTGTCTGGCATATCTGAGAGAATGTCTGTGACAACCTCAAGGACCATGAGGAAAGACTCCAATTATGTGGGATAAGGAAACATGAGGAAAGATTCCAATTATGTGGGATATAGAGCGTAGTAACCAGGTACCTCCGAGGTGACCCGATTGAAATTTATAAGCCTCTAAGAGGGGTTAATAAATTGAATGAAGGTGGAATTTTCACTCTATAGAGAATTCTAGCACTTGGGGGTATAAATTCAAATTACTGGACAAGAGGATTAGATTAAGATAGTTGAAAGTTTTTTTCTTTTAGCCAGCAAGTCATTGATTACTGGACAGGTTTTCTTCACAGGTAGTTAGGCTGACTTTGAATAAATTCAAAGTTCAACTCAAGATCAATTCAAAAGATCAAAAATAATTATTTATGTCAGAGGGTTTTTTTTACTCGGTTATCTACTCTGTTTTTTTTTTTTTTTTTTTTTGGCCAGTGCAGCAAAAGCCTGTGGCTTCCTTGCACTATATGGCTATTACTATCATTATTACTATCTCTGGCCTTTACAGAGTTTCTACTCTGTGACCCAGATAGTACAGAGTTGATGTATAAGTGTGGTTTAAAGAGTTGTTACATTTATTAAATATATGACATGGATAGAGATAACATTGGTGAGTCATAGGATAAAATGTTATTGCAGGTGCTGAAGAAACATACAAGATATTGGTGTTTGAAAATTTTATCTCTAATAGCGACTCACATATAGACCATAGCCTCATAGGCTTATCATAGTGGATTTTCCCTTGTGAAAATTCCCATAGACTTCCCATAGAATTCCCATTGTCCCGTTGAAATAACATTACACAAAGTGGAGACTTGATACCTTATTGCCTTGGATATTTACTAGCTTGGGTTAGCCACCTTTAGGGAGAAGCCATTAAATATTTATATGTGATCATATACTGTGGACATATTAGTGTTTTATTACCTAGAATTTACATTTTGGTAAAGTCCCATAGGCTAACATGGGGCTAGTTTTGGGCTACTTTTAAAGAAACTTGAAGTGGTTATAGCTCTCTTAATTTTGGGGTTGAGGATCTTATATTTGAAGAAAGGAAACTTTGTGAAATTACTGATTTGGTGGATAATTTTGTGGCACCCCCTGTCCTTTAGGGGTTGAGATCTGAAAACCCGCTTTAGAGAAATTTTAAACTCTAATGCAGATTTCATCCCGGGTAGGAAAAAGTGTCCATATAGACATATATTGATAGACTGTGGGAATTAATTGGTTTTTGTTGTCTAGATTTCTTTTCTAAATAACATAATGTCAGAAGAAGACGGAGATATTACTTGGTCCCAGGAATTTGAAGCATATTCATCTTCTTCTGAAGCATATTCTTCCTCTCTGGATTTTGAACAAGACAAGTGTCTACTGAGAAAGAATCTTCTCTGACACCAGTAAGGAGTAAAAGGAAATCAAAGACCCCTAAAACTATTATAATAAGGGAAAAAGGCAAACTGAAACTTGATAAAACAAATATGGAAAAAATTATTACCGTGAATGATGAAGAAAATACGAACCACCCGTCTCTCGTTAAAGTAGTTCAAGCAAGTACAGCCGAGAATGGTGAGGGTTATGGAGTTTTTGATTCCTCAAGTGGTGTAGGGGATAATATAATTACTGTTTGTAGTAGGGAGGACCATAGGATTTCTTTTATAGTTGGTTTAAACTTGGGAGGATCATTAAATGCCTCTGAGGTGTATGTCTCATTGGCTAAGATAAGAAAAGCTTTAGGAGAAATAATGTCTAAAGAATCAAGTAAAATAACAAAACCAGCATCTAATAGAATTTTTAGTCTCTGGGCTGACTTGGAGGCAGTGATAACAGCTTTGGTCGTGGACAATGAGCGCCTCAAGGTACAAGCTAGGGATCTGGAGGAGAGTGCTTGGCAGATAAATCAAATTTTAGATTGCCAGGTTAAACTTCATAAGTCTTATGCAGAGATAGTGTGGCAGGATCTCAAGTTAATTGATCCTGTGGACATCAAGAATAAATCAAGATCCAAAGAGGGGACTGGCAGTGCTAGTTGGGATAGATCCTTATCAGTTCCTAGAGGTGCCTAATCCTCAGAATCTGGTTATTCTCAGGCCCACTGAGAATTCTTCCTTGAATTCGAGTCAGGACATAAAGCAGAAAGTGACTGAAGTCATTAGGCATGACCACAAGGAGTTGAAAGTAAAGGTATTAGTCTCCTTAGGAATAAGGGGATCCTTGTGGAGACCACAAATTCGGTGGATGCTAATAGGATCTCTTCTGCTCCTGCCTTGAAAGAGATAGGCCTTACAATGGAGAAACCTTGGTTATCAGATCCAACAGCGTTCTTCTTCTTTGGTCCTTAGCTGGCAGCTGGGGGAGGTGGTTGGCCACGCAACCAGTATGCTGCTGTAGGTGCCGCAGGGTTTCGGACTTGCTCTGTGATGTTCTTCCATACCTTACGATCCATGGCGTCAGTCCTGGCCTGGTTAAGGTCGAGACGTCGGCTCTTCAAGTCATTTTCCACTTGCTTGGCCCACGTTTTCCTAGGCGCGGTCTGTTGGATGCTCCATTGGGTGGGTCGTTGTCTCCAAAGGAGTGTGGATGGTATTCTGTTCGTGCCCATTCTACATACGTGGCCAAACCATCTAAGCCTTCGCTTCTGGATTTGGTCGGCAATGGTTGGTTGCTGTTGGCATCTGGCGCAGATGGTATCATTAGTGATGCGGTCGCGAAGAGAGATGCCCAAGATCTGCCGCAGGCATCGCATTTGGAATACCTCAAGTTTGTTCAAATCTAACTTGAAACAAATCCATGTTTCCGATCCGTAAAGAAGAATGGGCAGGATCAAAGTCCGGAAGAGTCGGATTTTAGTCTTTGTGGAAATGTTGGTCCTCTTCCACAGACGCCATTTGAGCGAGGCGAATGCAGTGGCCGCCTGTCCAATTCTGCTGTGGATTTCCATGGTGGATGCAACTTTCTTCTCCTGGACCAGCGACCCAAGGTATTTAAAGTCCTGCACTTGCTCGATCTGGACGCCTTCGAGATAGATGGTGGCTTGCTACCCATCTGTTGTCAGGGCCTTTGTCTTACCAGCATTGATCTTCAAACTGTATGGCCGGGCAATGTCGTAGAGGATGTCCGTGGCTTCAGCGTCGTTACTGGCAAGGATAGCACTATCATCAGCAAACATCAGGTCAGTCACATAGTGATCCTTGTCATATTGTATGCCCTGTCTGTTTCTGAATGCTTGCCTCATAATGGCGTCGACCACGATGTTGAAAAGCAACGGGGAGGCTACATCCCCTTGGCGGACTCCAGTTTGGATGGTAAATTCCTCAGATAAATCATTCTGGATGCGCACCTGGCTGGTTAAACCGTTGTATGCAGTTTGGAGGAGTGTGATGACTTTTCGAGGTACGTGTTCAACCTCTAGTAGTTTCCATAAGGCAGGCCGGTGGACACAGTCGAAAGCAGACTTAAAGTCAATGAAAACAATGACGGTTCGCTGTCCATACCGGATCCTCTCCTCTATCAGCTGACGAATGGCAAAGATTTGATCACAGCATCCTCGCCCCAGTCTAAATCCTGCCTGTTCTTCTCGACTGGTTTGCTCGCTATGTTTTTGCAGTCTTGACTGGATGATCTTCATAGAGACCTTTCCAGTGACGGAAAGGAGGCTGATGCCACGGTAGTTCTTGCAGTCCCGGTTATCACCTTTCTTGTGGATCGGTACGATAATGGCTTTCCTCCATGTTAGCGGAATTTGTTCAGTGCACCAGATGGTTTTGAGGAGCGAGTGTAGTCGGCGAAGCAGTACATCTACCCTGTCTTTGATCGCTTCTGTGGTGACTTGGTCCACTCCTGGTGCCCTGCCATTCTTCAGGGATTGTATGGCTGCTTTCACTTCTACTGTAGGCTCAACATCGACCATGAAGACCTCAGGGGAGTCGATCGAGAGTGCTGTTGCTGGCGGTCCCTGAGGTGGGTCGTGATTATACAAAGCTTTGAAGAATTCACTCCACCGTTGCAGGCGTTCGGATGGTGATCGCACGAAGGTCCCATCAGCATTCTTGATGTTGTCACTAGTCAATTTGGTCTTTCTACTCAGACATCTGAGGGTGCGGTAGAGAGTGCGGTACTCATTCTTGGATGCCACCACTTCAAGATCATCTGCCACTTGGTTCCAGTATGCTTCTCTTTCTGCTGTCATTCTTTGTCGTTAATATATGGTGTCCCTCATGATTATGTTAAGGAGGATTGAAGATCTATTCTTTAATCCTCCTTAACATAATATTCTTTAATTGAAGATCTATTCTTTAAAAACTTAAAAGATTTTGGATTCTCATAGGATGAAGTTAAAGATGAGGTGCCTTTCAGATTTAGTTCTGGATCAGATACAAAAGTGGTTAATTAGGTTATCGGATTTAGTCCTCGTATGATGAAGTGATATTCTGGAGAGTGAGAGAATCTATCTTGGATTCACATCACATAGGTTCTGTAGGTTTACGATTGTAAGCAGATGTTTCCGTTGTTTGGGGTATGGCCACTTGGCCCAATTTTGTTCCGATAAGGCAGTTTCTTGTGGACACTGTGCAGAGGGTGATCATGTCTATGGAGAATGTCCCCATAAAGAAGAGTCTCCAAAATCTATCAACTGTAAGAGATGTGGTAGAGATTATAATCATTCTGTAAAGGATGTTAAGTGTCCAGAATACTTGAAAGCAGTACAGCTTATGGACATTAGAACAAAACATGGGTGATAATGGTTCAAATTCAGTGACAGAGTGGCTGATAAGAATTTGGGTGATGTTATATATATGAGGGTGTAAAAGTTCTTCAGATAAATGGTCAGCACTCAAGATTGGCAATGGGTGAGATTAGACTATCGGCATTTGAAAATAACTTTTGACATTATTTGCAAACAGGAACCCATCCATTCTTTTCAAGTAGTAGGTGGGGGCCCATAAAGTTATGGGTTTTCCAACCGCGGCAAGAATTCATCCTTGAGAAACTTCCAAAAAGTGCAATAGTTTAAATAATGATCTGATGGTTACCAACATCACAGGTTTGTGTATGGACACTGTGACCTGTTTAATGATCTCCACACCTTTCATAAGTTTTTATATTACAGTTCAATAGTACATGAATATCGGATTCATGTACTTTTGAACTGTCCATTGTACTCTCAACCTACAGTGGATTTAATGTCTGGACTTCACAAAAAGACAAATGATTAATGTGGAAACGGAAGATTTACGTGAATTGTTATTGTGTTGATTTTTTTCAATTGTTATTGTGTTGATTTATGTTAATCAATGGTGATTTAATGGTGATTTAGGTTAATTGCTATTGACAAGATGTCAGCAGCTTTGGAAGTTCTAGCGGAAAGACTAGATAGTGCTGTTAATTGAATGTGGAGGTGATCTTTCTCTGAAGAGTATTTCTGTAGTTAAACATAGTCTATTGTATGTAAACTAATTATATATTGTTTTCCGGATTCTCAGGAATTCTGAGACTGAGCACATTTAAAACAAGTGTTGTATATATCTGTTTATATAATAATTACTGTTTCTTGGTGGACTGAGGATAATTTGTGGAATTTTCTCCACTAGTGATTCACTTTTCATTTTATTTAATTATTCGCTTGCTCCAAGTTCAGGAAGCGAGACAGGCACCCACCGGTATTGCACTACCTCCGGTGGGTGCGGGGCTTGTGCATTTGGCACAAACAGACAATGTAAACTTGGGCCTAGAGAAAGGTAGCAGCTGCCTTGTATCGGCGGTGTTATAATACAGCACACGTGTTTTTAAGCCAACTTCATAGAGGTTCTACGGCTGTTCAGATGAACTAGGTGGAGATGAGCTTTTGCCTAGGTCCACCCTTGATTCTGGGATACACCAATGCTATGCACCAGGAGGTCATATATAATATAATATTTTATATATGTATAACGAGAATGTTAATGTATATAAAATTGTATATATATTTTGTAACTTTTGTATATAAATGTAATAATTTGTGTGTACATATAAATGGGAAAAAATGGAATGTGACACAGAGTATACAAACGTGAAGTTCGGAGGGGGGAAATCCCTAATGCTGATTGATAATCAACATTTTACATTATACCTTATTTTCTTCTAACTCATGATCTTGGTGATTGATGATATTGTTGATCTTGGTAAATCACCTCCTCCATTCTCAGTAAAATCCATTTAATGCCTCCTATGGTCTTCTGTAAAAAGGATGTAAGAAGAATTTTGAACAGCCTTGATGTTAAGAAAGCACCAGTTCCTTATGGTATTTCTGCACTTGTTCTCAAAACCTATGCTCCTGACTGAGCTTACTCATTTCGATGTTTCCTTTTTTTTTTTTTTTACACTTTCTTTTCTTGTTCCACCAGTGTTTTCAAACTTCTGCTTGGAAATTTGTTCACATCCAGCCAATTCTTAAAAAGGGTGACAAATCCCTTCCATCCAATTATTGTCCCATTGCATTTACTTCTACTCTTTTTAAAGTAATGGAGAAAGCTATCAACTGCCAACTCTTAAACTATCTAGAAGTCTTCCATCTGATCAATGATCGCCAGTTATGGATTTTATCAGTTCCGATCCACTGGTGTCATACCGACTCGTGTTATCCATCTGTGGATGAATTCAGTGGAAAAATTTGGTGAAACTCAAACAGTTTCTCTTGACATTTCAAAGGCTTTTGACCACTTCTAAATAAGCTTCCATCTTATGGTTTGTCAACTGTTGTGTTTTTTTTTTTTTTTTTTTTAATTAGGTATCCTGTTTTATTTCTGACCTCTCACTGTGGGAGATTGTAGATGGCTCGGTCCTCTTAACTTCTCCACTAATGCAGGTGTTCCCCAACGTTCAGTTCTTTCTCCCACTTTTTCCTCTTAAATATTAATGGCTTTCTTCCATTGACCAGAAATCTTATCCATAGTTTTGTTGATGATAGCACATTGCATTGCACCTTCCAGTTTGAGACACCTTACTCCTTGCACAAACAGCTTCAACTTCTTGAATACACCACTACCAATTCCGTAAATGCTGATCTCCAGTGGGCAAAGATAACTTAGTTGATTTCCTTCAATCCTCCTAAAACTCAGTCCTTCTTATACCTTTGCAAAAAGGTTTATTCTACTCCTATGCTTTTTTTGATGACACTCAGATTTCTAGATGAGATAACATATCTCTATTAGGGATTATCCTGACCTAATCTTTCTTGGCATAAGTACATTATAAATGTTATTAAAAAAACGTTTTCTCTTTCGCTCTCAACGTTACTTTTCTTCCAAACAGCTGCCCACTCTGTAAAATCGCAAATTCCCCCCTACTATGGAATATTGTTCCCACATATAGGGTGGTGCCCCCAAAAACTGCTTTCAGGCTTCTAGATTCCATTCAGAGAAGTGCAATTAGGTTAATTAATGGCCCATCTCTAACAGTCTTTCTACTCTGACTCTCCCTCTCTTATGGATGTTCTGTTTCTGCTGCCTGCCTTTTCTGTAGATACTTCCATGTGCTCTGTTCTTCTGAATTGGCTTCTATAATTCCTGCTCTATCTCTCTTTTCCAAACCAGTCTGAACACATGCTGAAACCAATCACCATCCTTTTACCTTCCACCTCCAAACTAGCAGAACCAAATTTTCTTCTCCCTCATTTATTCCTTCATACTTATTTCCTGAAAATTAGAATCTACAAAAATTCAATTCAGATGTCAACAAGTATCTTCTTTCATCTTCTCAACCTTTGACCCATGCATGTTATTAACTACTATAGATTCGAATTCCTTTCGTGTTTGGGAAAACGACAGGTAGAAGTTGATCTGTAATACTATACAGGGGCTCACATCTGGTGAGTATGGGGTTGGCACACCCAGAGTCCTGATTCTTCCCTTTCTTGTTGATCTCTCTCTCTCTCTCTCTCTCTCAGGGTAATGCGGGAATTTTTCGGCTGGTGCAGCATAAGCCTCTGGCTTCCTTGTACCATGTGGCTAAGTAGTAATAATAATATCACAGAAAATGTCAGGTTGGTGAGAGAGAAAGAAAGAAAAGAATGGAACAAGGGTTTTTCACACTTGTGAATGCAAATAAGGAGAAAACAAATTCGATTGAATTCCTGCATAATTGGGCATGGAAAAGGCTTAGATAAACCCAGGTGATATTGTTGGTGAGTTGAACAGGTATTTGTATTGATTTTACATACAAAAGACCATTCATAGTGAGGGTAGGATGAAAAGTAGAGGCAAGTAAGGCTCTTGGAGTTGATGACATTTATCCTGTAATTATGAAGGAACCAAAATTTGAGTATACTGAGCCAATAAGGTTAGTTACGTGGGCATCCTTGACTTTTGAAGAGATTCCAAATATCTTCAAAGATCAACAATGTCCAAAATAAGAAATGCATTGGAATCACCAGTACATAAACAAAGTTCAAAAAGTTAACCGGATAACTATAGACTAGTCAAGCCAACTGGGAATAGTAATACAGTCTATTCCGGTTATTTGGCACTAGTGCAATTTGGCCAGATTAAGCAGCTGCCCCAATTATCTGAAGTTTCACGTAAATAGTTAAAAATACGATGGACTCGCCATAGTAAAGTACCATTCACTATATGATGTGTAGTAAGCACCGGTCATGGTGATCACGTTTGTGAATTGAATTTTAATTCTATTAAACACACAATTACCCCGAGGTCCTTTTCATTCTCTACCACTGTCAGTATAGTGCCACAGAGTTTATACGTTACTCTGGGGTTCCTGCTTCCCATATATATAACACTTTAAATTTGTCAAAGTTAAACTTTATTTGCCACCTCTCAGCCCATCTGCTCAACTTTTCTAGATCCTGTTGCAGCAGCGTACTGTCATTAGTGTTCTTAACAACCCTGCCAAGCTTTGTATAGTCTGCAAACTTGGACATTAAGTTTGATATCATTTATAAATACAGAAAACAAAAAAGGACCCAACACTGAACCCTGAGTGACTCCACTAATAACATTAGTCCACGAAGAGCAGTATCCATTGATTACCACTCTGCCTTCTCCCATTCAACCATCCCTTTATTGATGGCAGCAATTTGCTTCCAATGCCACACTGCTCCAATTTGTGCAGCAGTCTTCCATGTGCAACAGTATCAAAAGCTTTTCTAAGATCCAAATATATGATATCAAAGTTATTCCCTGCATCCAAGTTCCTTTGTGACCACATCATAGTATCCAATTAAATTGGTCAGACAAGACTTCCTCTTAACAAAACCATGCTATGTCTGAGCTATAACTGAAGTCTTGTCTGGATGATCCTGCAGTGCTTCTTTAACCAGTGCCTCCATTAATTTCCCAGTAACAGAAGTTAAACTAACAGGTCTATAATTACTTATGTCGCCCTTTGATCCTCCTCTGTGAATTGAGGTCACATTTGCACATCTCCAGTCCATGAGTACCTCCCCTGAGTCCAAGGAAGCTCTCATAATTATGGCTAAGGGTTTGCTTACTTATTTTGCTGTCTCCTTTATTATAACTGTATAGATCCCATCCACCACGGGTGCCTTTTTTATGTTTATCTTCAACAATTTCTCCTCCACTTTCCTCTCAGTTATTACAAGATTATCTAGCTCACTGCCAGAGTTTACTTCACTTCTGGCATTCCCTTCACTGAATAACTCCTGTATGTGAATGTAGATGCAAATAGTAATCTAGTTTGTTAGCTACCTGAGCAGGATCATCAACAGTTGAACCATCGATATCAAGTGGACCAATCTTATTCACCCCCTTCCTTTACATAGTTTACATAAGTAAAGAACTCTTTCCTGTTTTTCTTTGCATCCATTGCCAAAGATTTCTCATAATATGCCTTTGCCTGCCTAATCTCCTTTGTGACTTGGTTACAGACCAGTTTATATCTATCATAGGCTTCCATGTCACCCATTAATTTATATGTATACCATGCATTTTTCTTTTCTGCCACATGTCTTGCTGATGCTATCACAAGAATGTTTGCTGATGCTATCGAGGCAGTGTTGGGTCGGAAAACTGCTAGATTGGGGGGATACAAGGACTAATAGATTAACACTAGCCACTGGCAGAGGTGAAAGTGATTCCTGCACTGCTTCTATTGGAATGAGCCGCAGCCTGGAAAATAAGATGCAGTATATTTCAGAGACTGCTGGGAATCATTGGGGTACAAATAAACACATGAGTTGTGTTAGGGTAGCTAAGAAAAAGAACAGGTGCATGTATACTTGCGTGTACACCAATGCTAGGAGTTTAGTAAATAAATTTGATGAATTTGAGGTATTGCTCAAAACATCAAAGGCAGATATTGTGGGGATTTCAGAGACGTGGTGTCACACAGATATAAGGAATGCAGAACTGGAATTTGGGGAGTACAAAATCTACAGAAGGGATAGACAGGGAGGAGGGGTTATGCTATTAGTTAAGAAATACATAAAATCCAGGGAAGTGAAGCCAGTCGACATTGCTGGACAGTGCAGTGTCGAGTCAGTTTGGTGTGACATTGGCATTGGGAGATCAAAATTGAGAGTAGGAGTGTGCTATAAGCCTAATGACTCTGATGAGTATAATAAGAAATTGTACAGGGAAATAGAGTGGGCCAGTAAATCAGAGAGTCTTATAACATTTTAATTTCCCAGATATTGACTAGAATTTGGGGGCTGGTCACTCACACACTAGCAAGGCTTTTGTGGATTTATTGGATGATTGTTTTCTACATCAGCATGTTCGGGAGGCAACTAGAGAGAGTAATACTCTTGATTTGATTATCAGTAATGATTCTTCATGCATTAAGAATCTGCAGGTAAATGAACCACTAGGTGGCAGGGATCACAGTGTGCTGAAGTGGGATTTACTCAAAGAGGTAACTTCCATTAGGGGTAAAGGGAAGGGTTATTGCCTTTGTAAAGGCGACTATGATGGACTGAGACAGTATTTAAATTCTATACAGTGGGACCACCTGATGATGTTACCAACAGCAAATTCAAAATGGGAAGCATTCAAAGAACTTATCTTGGAAGCTACTAGGCTTTACATACCAACTAAGAAATATTGTTCAAGGTGTAAGCCTAAGTGGATGTCAGATGAACTAATGAGACATATGGCAGAGAAGAAAAATGCATGGGATACATACAAATTAACACGTGACACAGAAGCCTATGATAGATACAAGTTGATCTGTAACCAAGTTACAAAGGAGGTTAGGCAGGCGAAGGCAGATTACGAGAAATCTTTGGCAAGGGATGCAAAGAATAACAGCAAAGAATTCTTTACTTATGTAAACGCTAGAAAGAAGGGGATGAATCAGATTGGTTCACTTGATATGGATGGCTCAACTGTTGATGATCCTGCTCAGGTAGCTAACAAACTAAATAAATATTTTGCATCGACATTCACACATGAGGAGTTATTCAGTGAGGGGAATGCCAGAGGTGTATTCAACTCTGGCAGCGAGCTAGAGAATCTTGTAATAACTGAGAGTAAAGTGGAGGAGAAATTGTTGAAGATAAATACAAGAAAGGCACCATAGGAAGTAAGCAAACCCTTAGCCATAATTATGAGAGCTTCCTTGGACTCAGGGGGAGTACCCATGGACTGGAGATGTGCAAATGTGACCCCAATTCACAAAGGAGGATCAAAACGCGACACAAGTAATTATAGACCTGTTAGTTTAACTTCTGTTCCCGGAAAATTAATGGAGGCACTGGTAAAGAAGCACTGCAGGATCATCTAGACGATACTTCAGTTATAGCTCAGACACAGCATGGTTTTGTTAAAGGGACGTCTTGCCTGACCAATTTTGGTCCTTGAGGTTGTCACAGACATTCTCTCAGATATGCCAGACAAGCTGTTCTTGCTACCTGGGAGTCTAAAACGCTGATGGAACTGATATTCGGGTGACACTTAAGTGAAGTGGACCCAATTTCGCCGAAGTCCGGACGGTCTATGACAGCCAAATCCTCTGCTTGCACCTTCACGATGGTGGGACTGTTAGTAATCCTGGGTATAACCTCCATCACAAGTACATGGTGGGTGACAACCCAGGTGTGAACCAACGTAAGCAGGGGTCGAGGTGTGGCGCCCACACCACATGGAGGAACGCCGCCCTTCTATGTTACCAGGCTGTACTAGGTGGTAGATGACTCTCATCAACCGGTGAAATACCACCACTTTGCTTATTGGAGGCTTGAAGTGGTGGAACCCATGTTTAGTCTATAGAGCTAAGTTCCGGCCAACCCTTCCCTATCTCATCCATCATGCAGTATGATTGATGATTTTTGAGGTTATGATGAATGTCGTGGCGAGATCCAATGTTCCTTACATTTCGAGGGTACAGCTCTAAAACGGTGTTCGCAGGCCGGCCGCTAGTTAGTACACCGGACCAAACCTATTGGTAACTCTCTAGGAGGCTTCCGGATCAGCTAGTTTATAATCTTGCTACCTCTACTCTGCCAGATAGTGACTGGAGGGAGTCCGAGTAGTGTGTATGCGGGGAGTATTGTCGAGGCCACGTTATGTCAAGGATCTGGGTATATTCTTACCACATGTACGCCATATCCAAAAATTTCATTACTTCAAACAGCATGTCCCACCCACTTTTTCTTACTATTGAATACACCATGAATTGTCAAAATAATAGAGCAAGCTTATCTGCGAAAAGACCTAAACCTCCCAAGGACTTCCTAATTCATTTCACAAATATACGTGGTCTCAGTTCCAGTCTCAACGATGTCCATTTCCACTTGCAGTCTTCCAAACCCCATGTACCTTTTCTGACTGAATCTCAGTTATCGATTGATTCAACTATTGCTCATCTCAGATGCCCAAATTATTCGCTGTATGATTCCTTTCGCCTCAAAGGTGGTACTTGTGCATATGTCCGTTCTGATATTCCCTGTCAGAGACTTGGCAATTTGGAATCTCCTCTCTTTGATCTTCTCTGGCTTAAAATCTCTCTACCTCATTGTATCAAATTCATCTGTTGTCTCTACCGTTCTCCCAACTCCACTAATCACTTGGAGCTCTTTGACTTCCTCTCTTTGCAACTTGACTTTCTCCAGTCCAACTTTCCTAACAGTGAGGTAATTTTTCTTGGTGATTTTAACGTTCACAACTCCAGCTGGCTTCCATTTTCTAGTTACACCGACCCAGCAGGTCGAGATGCTGAGGCTTTTGCAATTACTAACGACCTAGCACAGATTGTTCATTTACCTACAAGAATACCGGACAATCCTAATCATACACCAGTATGCTTGATCTTTTTCTCACAAACAACCCTTCTAAGTACAAGGTTGAAGTGAGAGGTCCTATAGGCACTTCAGATCACAACTTGGTGATTGTCACTTCTCCAATGGAACCTTTATCTCATGGCTATTCCCAACCTCGTATTGTTTGGCATTACAAGAATGCAAAATGGGATGACCTGCGAGACTTCTTTTCTTCTTTTCCTTGGTCTGATTACTGTTTCAAAACTTCTGATGTCAATGTTTGCTCAGATCGTGTCAGTGAAATTATTCTTGCAGGAATGGAATCCTTTATACCACACTCCACTTTAAAATCTCGTCCTTTATCTAAACCTTGGTTCTCCAACAAATGTGCCAAGGCTGTCCAAGAGAAGAATGTTGCATATCGTAATTGGCTTGTTTCTAATTCTTCAGTTTCATTTTCTGCCTACACCAAAGCACGCAACAATTGTAAAGCAGTTATTAATCAGTCCAAACTAGAGTTTGAACAGGCTGAGTAGAAAACTTGCTTCTTGCCCTAATGGTAGCCGAGCATTCTGGTCTCTTGCCAAAGCTATTGGCCGCAACTTTTGTCCATCTCTGCTCCCACCTCTGTCCAAACCTGATGGTTCTGTTGTCACTTCAGCCAAGGATAAAGCTGACCTGCTAGCATCCCATTTTTCTTCCAACTCATGTATTAATGATCTTGGTAAAACACCTCCCACCATTCCTAACACACTCCATTCAATGCCTTCTTTGGTCTTCCGTCAAAAGGATATCAGAAGGATTTTGATGAATCTTGATGCTAAGAAAGCTCCAGGTCCTGATGGTATTTCTCCACTTGGTCTCAAAACCTGTGCTCCTGAACTTACTCCTATTCTTTGCCGCCTTTTTTCACTTTCTTATTCCAAAGGTGTTTTTCCTTCTGCTTGGAAATTTGCTCATATCCAGCCAGTTCCTAAAAAGGGTGACAAATCCCTCCCATCCAATTATCGTCCCATTGCAATTACTTCTACTCTTTTGGGGATTACCCTGACTTCTAATCTCTCTCTCTTGGCACAAGCACATTACAAATATTGCTTCCTCTGCATCTAAAAAACTTGGTTTTCTCTTTCGCTCTCGGCGTTACTTTTCTTCCAAACAGCTGCTCACTCTGTATAAATCGCAAATCCGCCCTGCATGGAATATTGTTCCCACATCTGGGGTGGTGCCCCCAAAACCTCTCTCAGGCTTCTTGGTTCCATTCAGAAGAGGGCAGTTAGGTTAATTAATGATTCATCTCTAACAGAGTCTCTCCACTCGCTTTCTCATAGACATACTGTTTCTGCTGCATGCCTCTTCTACAGATACTTCCATGGGCACTGTTCTTCTGAATTGGCTTCTATAATTCCCGCTCTCTCTTTCAAAGCAGTCCGAACACGTGCCGCCACCAGTCAACATCCATTTACTGTCCAGCTTCAAACCCACAGAACCAACTTTTCATCTTCCTCATTTATTCATTCTACTGCCCTTTTCTGGAACAACCTTCCTTCATACATATTTCCTGAAAATTACAATCTACAGAGGTTCAAGTCCAATGTCAACAAATATCTTCTTTCATCTTTTCAACCTCCAACCCAAGCACGGTACTAAGTACTATAGGTTCTAATACCTCTCGTGTTTGGGGTTCTCATAAAAAAAAAAAAAAAAAAAAAAAAATTTGATTGGATACTATGATGCAGTCATAAAAGAACTGGATGCAGGGAATAACTTTGATATTATATACAGTACTTGGATCATAGAAAGGCTTTTGATACTGTTGCAACATGGAAGACTGCTGCACAAATTGGAGCAGTGTGGCTTTGGAGGCAAATTGCTGCTATAGGTAAAGGGGTGGTTGAGGGGGAGAAGACAGAGTGGTAATCAATGGCCACTGCTCATTGTGGACTAATGTTATTAGTGGAGTCCCTCAGGGTTCAGTATTGGGTCCATTATTATTTTCTGTATTTATAAATGATATTGATGATGGTATATCAAGCTTAATGTCCAAGTTTGCAGACGATACGAAGGTTGGCAGGGTTGTCAAGGACACTACTGACACTATGCAACTGCAACAGGATTTGGAAAAGTTGAGCAGATGGGCTGAGAGGTGGCAAATGAAGTTTAACATTGACAAATGTAAAGTACTACACATGGGAAACAGCAACCCCAGAGCAACGTATCAACTCTGTGGTACTACACTGACAGTGGTAGAGAATGAAAGGGACTTGGGGGTGGTTGTGCAGGCAGATATGAAGTTCTCTGAGCAGTGCAGACGGGCTGCAAGAGTAGCTCATGGTGTATTGTCGATGATATATAGGAATTTTTCTAGCAGGGATAAGGAGGTGATTATTCCCTTGTATAAGGCAATGGTCAGGCCACACCTAGGGTACTGTATACAGGGCTGGAGGCCTCATTTCAAGAAGGATGTAGAGATGCTGGAACAAGTACAGAGAAAGGCAACAAGATTGGTGAATGGAACAAAGGGGTGCTCTTACGAAGAATGGCTTAAGTTTTGCAAATTACAGGATCTGGAGACTAGGCACCAGCGAGGTGATCTGATAGAGGTGTATAAAGCCGTGAATGGTTTGAGCATGCTGAATGCTGATGGGATTCTTCCTCTTGCTCAGAATAATCAACTGAGAGGGCATAAATTCAAATTGAGGGAAGACAGATGTAGGATAGACGTGAGGAAATTTGCCTTTAGCCAGCGGATGGTTGGTTGGTGGAACAGACTTCCATCCCTTGTCATGGAAGTTGATAGCCTAAATAAGTTTAAGGCTCAGCTGGACAAGTATTTCAAACGAACAGAGGGTTGAAGTGGAAGTGGTTATTTTTTATTTATTTATTTATTTATTTTATTTTTTGGCTGATGCTGCATAAGCTTGCTTTCTTGCATCAAATGCCTATGCTAATGTCTCAGTAGTTCATCTGACATCCATTTAGGCCTAAACCTTAAACAATATTTCGTAGTTTGTATGTAAAGCCTAGTTGTTCCCAAGATTAATTCTTTGAATGCCTCTCATTTAGAATTTTCTGTTGTTAATGTCATCAGAAATTTAAGTACTGTCTCAAACCCCCGTAGTCGCCATTACGAAAGCAAAAACCCTTCCCTTTACCCCTGATGGTAGTTACTTCTTTGAGTAAATTCCACTTCAGAACAATGTGATCACTGCCACCTAGTGGTTCATTTATCTGCAGATTCTTAATGCATGAAGAATCACTACTGATAATCAGATCAAGAGTATTGCTCCCTTTAGTTGCCTCCCGAATTTGCTGATGTAGAAAACAATCATCCAATAAATCCACAAAAGCCTTGCTAGTGTGTGAGTGACCAACCCACAAATTCCAGTCAATATTTGGGAAATTAAAATTGCAATTATAAGACTGGCCACTCTATTTCTCTGTTCAGTTTTTTTATTATACTCATCAGAGTGATTAGGCCTATAACACACTACTCTCAATTTTGATCTCCCAGTGCTTATGTCACACCAAACTGACTCGACACTGCACTGTCTAGCAATGTCGAGTGGCTGCACTTCCTTGGATTTTGGTGTTTCTTAACTAATAGCATAACTCCTCCTCCCTTCTTATCCTATCTATCCTTCCTGTACACATTGTACTCCCCAAATTCAGTTATGCATTCCTTATATGTGTGTGACGCCAGTTGCTGATATCCCAACAGTATCTACCTTTTATGTTTTGACCAACACCTCAAATTCATCAAATTTATTTGCCAAACTTGTAGTAGTGGCATGCGATGCAAGAAAGAAAGTGTATGAGCTCATGCAGCATCAGCCAAAAAAAAAAAAAAATCACTCCATTCCCTCCAAATGTCCAGTTCCTCCTTAAATTTATTTAACCTATCAACTTCCACAACGA
Organism: Mastigoproctus giganteus; assembly: GCF_048544385.1. Taxonomy (NCBI): domain Eukaryota; kingdom Metazoa; phylum Arthropoda; class Arachnida; order Uropygi; family Thelyphonidae; genus Mastigoproctus; species Mastigoproctus giganteus. The sequence continues at coordinate 2,468,298 of NC_143588.1, forward strand.
CAGATGTAAGTTTGTTACAACAATTAACCACCTGCTGGCTAAAGGCAAATTTCCACACGTTTATTCTACATCTTTCTTTTCTTAATTTGAATTTATGCCTCCTTAGGTTCGTAATCTGAACAAGTGGAAGGATCCCCTCAGAATTCAGTGTGCTCAACCCATTCAAGGCCTTATACACCTCAATCAGATCACCGCACAGGTGCCTAGTCTCCAGCCACTGCAATTTGCGGAACTTAAGCCTCTCTTGGTAAGAGAATCCCTTCATTCCTCTCACCAGTCTTGTTGCCCTTCTCTATACACGCTCAAGCAAATCTCCATCCTTCCTAAAATGTGGACTGCAGACCTGTATGAAGTACTCAAGGTGTGTCCTGACCATTGCCTTATAGAGAGGGACAATCGCCTCCTTTTCCCTGCTAGCAAAACTCCTATATATCATTGACAAAACCTCATGACCTGCCATGGCAGCCTGCTACAATTTGATAACCTTCTGCCATTTTCAAACCTTAATAACCCCTCATGTGTGAATGTAGAAACAAAATACTCATTCAGTTTGCTATCTGAGCAGGATCATCAACAGTCGAACCATCGATATCAAGTGGACCAATCCGATTCATCCCCTTCCTTTTAGAGTTTATATAAGTAAAGAAATCCTTGCTGTTTTTCTTAGCATCTTTTGCCAAAGATTTCTCGTAATCTGCCTTCGCCTGCCTAACCTCCTTTGTGACTGATTACAGACTAGCTGATATCTGCCATAGGCTACTGAGTCGCTTGATAATTTATATGCATCCCATGCATTTTTCTTCTCTGTCACGAGTCTCATTAGTTTATTTGATAACCATTTAGGCCTAATCCTTGAACAATATTTCTTAATAGGTATGAAACATTTAGTAGCATCCACGATTAATTCCTTGAATGCTTCCCACTTAGAATTTACTGTTGGTAACATCGTCAGTTGATCCCACTGTACAGAATTTAAAAACTGTCTGAGACCACTGTGTACTCACCTTTATGGAAGCAAAAACCCTTTCCTTTACCTCTGATGGTAATTATATCTTTAAGTAAATCCCACATCAGTACACTGTGATCACTGCCACCTAGTGGTTCCTTTATCTTCAAATTCTTAATACACTAATTATCACTGCTGACAATAATATGTATTTACAGTGGCTTCTACATAAATTGCATCACTGTAAAATTTTTCCAAAGCAAAAATATTAAATTAAATTAAAATATTTGTCCTTAAATTTGTTATACACTGATGTCAAACAATTATGTCTATTATTGATAAGACAGTAAATTAATGAAAAATTTTTCAGACATATTTATTTGCAAATAATCACAGAAATACCCTGCAGGCCTTTCGTAAGATCAGCATTTGAAATTATCATTATGTAAAAAGATGGGGGGGGGGAATATACCAGCAGCAAACAGATACAGTTGTAATGACACCATTAGGTCTTTTATAATGGATATTAGTATTTTGTTGGCCCACCACAAGCTTTAATTATCCCCTTGCAACTGTCTAGCATGGATTGTATCAGATTCTTGTTATAATCTCTGCTTAGTTTATGGTATCAGACATGAATATTGTTATCTTGCTTGATGTCTTTATTTCCCATAATATTCCAGCAGTGTTCAATGGGTTTAAAAAATTTTCTGAGTTACTCTGAGAGAGAGAGAGAGAGAGAGAGAGAGAGAGAGAGAGAGAGAGAGAGGAATCACGAAGTAAGAGAAGAATGATGATATCCGGCTCAGGATCCTGGGTGTACCAAGCCCATACTTACTAGATGTGAGCCCCTTGGGTTGATATTGCAATCTTATATGAACTTCTTCAACTGAAGATAAAAAAGAGAAAAAATTTTATAATGCAGTCAGTGTCTGTAACAGGTTAAAATTAGTATACTAGAAATTGTATTAAGTGATTATGTAAATTTTAATAGCCTTGCATGCAGTTTGGCAAGGCTCAGGGTAATGTTAGAAAATTATTTTCTGTTCCTTGAAAAAGGTCTCTGATGATAGGCAGAACAGTCTCCTTTAAACCTTTTGTGTTGTAGTCACCATTAACAGTGCCATTTTACAAAATGTATTCTGTCTACTCCTTTGCTTGTTATGTTTCCTCAAACTATCTGGCCCAGTGGAAAAAAACTTTATTATTGGTTGAATACAGTCATGGTGATAAACTTCATTAGATCTGTGCCAAATGTAATATATATCATCCTATCTGTGGAGAAATTGAATTCATCAGAGAATACAGATTCCTATTGCTCAGTTGTCCAATTAACATGCTCTTTAGCCTCGATTCGTAATATTATCCTCTTGGATTTTGTCAGCAAGGGCTTCTTATAAAGTTGATTGCTTTCAGACCACTCATCACGATTCTTTGTCAGATGGTTCTCTTGTATCTTTCTTCTGCATGGAATTTAAGTCTGTGAGTTTGCATGACAATTGCAGAGGCATAGATATTTCAAAACTCTGCCTTGTGCTACAGTAGTTTTCTGTTTATGTCCATTTCCAGATTTTATTTTCACACCTTCAGTCTCATGTTTCATTTTAAGTAATCTTGACTCAGTAGGCTGGTTACAGCCAATTTTTATATATATATGTCAACTAGAAAGCTCTTCCAATCAAGAGTAATAAATATGCTTTTCTTCCTTGGAGTTAAATGAGTGCTATTCAGCAGCAGTATATGCTATACTGTTGCTGAATAGGAAGTGAAGGCAGATAACAGTAGGGGAATGTTTTTATAAACAAGATTATGCGATACCACCCTAATATTACAAAATGATATGCAATATCACACTAGTTTTAGAGGATGGTGTAATAGTCATCTTGAGATGACATAATTTTACCTACAGAGGGATTTATTGAGGAAATATTAAACTTTAAAAGGGTGAAGCAATTTATGTGGTTGCTACTGTATGTATATTTAAAATATAACACTAGCCAACAATTTCAAACTTTTTTTCAATACCATGAACAAAATCAACTGATTTTGACTAAATTGCATGTGCTGAAAATGATAGTAGAAGTTCGTAGCATGTCATGTTTTCATGTTATAGTTTTGTGCTCTTTTTTTCAAAAATTGTAAATTTTTACTTATCTAAATGTTTTTACAAAATTTTTATCTAAATACTGAAATAACAATCTTCGAGGTGACTTGTTGGTTCTCACCAGATCATCGGAACAACAAAAGGCATTTTAGAATTGTTCCCCTTCATCCATTCATTCAGATTTACATAGCAAATTATATAGCACATATGTGGTGCCCACCTTTTATCCTGATCATCCATGTGACAACTAAAATAAAAGTAATAAACTTGTTTCACCTTGTCTGTGACTGATTGATGTTGTGACTTCACTGTAAATTGGCCACAAACATAGCAAAAAAACTGTTTGGCAAGTTATTGCCTGCATGGCATTTTTGCTCCATTTCATGAGTTTTCACAGAACTTTAAAACACCACAACCTACCACTAGATCTTACAAATCGAAATTAACCCCGAAAATGTACATTTAAGGGCTAAAGACGGCTTATAAACAAGTTGTTTTTCACAGAGGCGCCTGGCTGCCTGAAGTTTAGGGTCCAAACGTGTTACTGCATAATAAGGATTATAGCAATATAACTCAGTGCAGCCACTACTCGGGGCCATAAAACTAAAAAGAGGTATTAGTATACCATTAAACAACACAGATATGTCTCTTTTGTTACAATAAATTCAACCGGGAAAGGTACAGAGTGCAACGTTGGACAATTTCGTTGATTTTGAAGCTATTTTACTTTTTTTAAAAACTGTTTTTGCATTTTTCTAAAAAAAATGTGATATGATAGAAACTTTTACTGTCATATTCGTAATTAGCACATACAAATTAACAAAAAATGCTTTTACTTTCACCCATGTTAGCAAAACCTTGTTGGCCAGTGTAATTATTCAACTTTATATACTGTCTTGTGAATTGAAAAAGAATAACTTATGGTTTTACTTTGAGCATAAGTTGTACGATTTCTTTATTTAAAGCATCAGCTGGTTTGAAAGAAGAACAAGTGCAAATGCAGAAAATTGCCAATGACTTTGCTTTAAAGGAAATGTTACCAAATATGGCAGAATGGGATGAAAAGGTAATATTGCTTAATGAAAATTTAAGTTGTTGAAGTGTTAGTTTATTTTTAAATTACATTTAATGCTATTAAAATTTTTAAATATTTGATGTAAAAAAAAGCCGATATTTGTTATTTTGTTAGGATTGCCATAATAAAAATCTGACTCCAATACCAGGGAATCTGACAGTGCCACTGGAGCAATATAGCTCCAGTGGCATTGTGAGAGGTTTTCCTGTTGCTTATAGGATGGTTGAGACAAAGGGCTACTCTATAATCAAGGCTATTTTAACATATAGCATTGGCCATAGAAGGTCATTATTGTATGTAATCTCCTGTTTACTTTATTTCATTTTTCTGTTAATTTATTGAGAACAATGCAGACAGGCAGCCAGGGCAGGTCATGGGGTGTTGTCAATGATATACAGGAATTTTGCTAGCAGGGAAAAGGAGGTGATTGTCCCTCTGTATAAGGCAATGGTCAGGCCACGCCTTGAGTACTGCATACAGGTCTGGAGGCCTCATTTTAGGAAGGATGTAGATTTGCTTGAACGTGTACAGAGAAGGGCAACAAGATTGGTGAGGGGAATGAAAGGATCCTCTTGCCAGGAGAGGCTTAAGTTCTGCAAATTGCAGCAGCTGGAGACTAGGCACCTGCAAGGTGATCTGATTGAGGTGTATAAGGCCTTGAATGGGTTGAGCACGCTGAATTCTGATGGGATGCTTTCACTTGTTCAGATTATGAACCTAAGGGGACATAAATTGAAATTGAGGAAGGACAGATGTAGAATAGATGTGTGGAAATTTGCCTTTAGCCAGTGGGTGGTTAATTGCTGGAACAAACTTCCATCTGTTGTGGAAGTTGATAGGTTAAATAAATTTAAGGAGGAACTGGACAAATATTTAGAGGGGATTGTTTTGTAATATTTTTTTTTTTTTTTTTTTTTGGCTGATGCTGTATAAGCTCATACACTTGCTTTCTTGCATCACATGCTTGAAAGTTCGTTCTAAACAGGATATTCCCACATATCCTGTTTAGAATGAACCTTTAGTGTTTTAGCTTAGAAAAGTATTATCATTGTCAGTGATGCTAATGGTCATTCCATGTTTTGGTACAGTAGTTTTACTGATCAGTGTAGAGAGCATCTCGAAAATTTAATTACCTCCAGAAATCTTAGCATCCTTAATCAACCTGGTAATCCTATCTATTGCTCATCAGCGAGCCAATCCACATTGATGTTACCTTGGCTACACCATATATTGCAAACCAAATTAAATTCTGGAAAGTGATTAGTGGATTTTTTTTTTTTTTTTTGCTGTTAACGACCACACCTTTAAGTATTCTACTTTATTTGATGTTGCCAGATTTTCAACAAAAAAATGCTTCCTGGAAAAATTGATGACTTCTTAATTATTTTTTACTCAGGGTGCTGTTTCTGCTTTTTTTTCTTTTTTTTTTTGTTTGTTTTCTGCTCTGGAGATGGCTTGTTTGTTCAGAATTTCATTTTATTTGCAGCTACCTAATTCGCAAACTTAAATGCTGGCAACTTAGATTTGACCCCTGGTGGACAACCCATCTTTCTTTTCTTCATTTCCAGGTACATGTGGCTAGACAGACATTCTAGTCCATGCTTCCTGCAAACAACAACAATGAGAAATTAATGCCCATAAAAGTTAATTACTCTTCTCTCTATAACTAGTATTCAGCACTTTATTTGTAGTGGAAAACAAAGCTTGACGGGCACTCATTACCCTAGTGGGTAATGTGACTCCCCGTGGAGTGGAGTGTATCGTATTGTTATGGACAAAATTAGACTGGCTGACATTTTATGCACCATACACCAAGCTGTATAGTGCAGAAAAGTGTATGTTAAAGTTGTATTGCTTTGCAATACTTGTGTTTTCCTGTTTGTTATAAGAGCATCAGTTGTGGCGGGGGAATCCTGATCACGCAATATATTTAGAGGGATTTTTACAGAAAGTCTGTCAAAGGCAGATGCAATGCCAAAAATTTTAATTATATCCATTTGACCTCCACTATTCAGTGAGCATTGTATTCAGCCAAAGGTCTCAAGAAAGAAGAAAGTGGTAGATCTTTCCTTAATTGTTGAATGGAGATGTTCAGGGCTATGACTGAAGCAGTGGATACTGAAGTACTCTAAGAGAACGTTTTCAAAAATTTTCAGGGTTGCGCACCCTAAAAATTTTTGAAAAAAGTTGAAATGGGTCTGTAATCCTTTGAAATCTTGGGATGGGCATTTTTAGGCAAAGGTCTTGTCGTGTATAGTTTCCACATAAACTTTACCTGATCAATATCTTGCAAACATTGCTTGTTTCTAGGATGTTATTATGTGCTTGGAGGAATAGATCAATTATATAGGGGCTACATATCTTGAGAATAAATAGTGGGAAGACACTGGGCCTCATGATAGCCTTGTTTGGGACACTGTTTATGGCTTGAGTGAGATCGGTCTTAGTCAGGGTAATGGAGGAGAGTCGTATATTTCCTTCTGCAAAGAGCTGATATTTGCTTCAACTATATCTTTTCCCAGATCATGGAAGGTATTGCTTAATACTGTTTCTTTATTGGTATGGTTTCTTTATTCCTATTCTCTGTTATTGGCAAGCCTATTGTAAAGTTTTGCTTATGGGCTTGAATCCTTGCTCTGAGAAAGGTCGCTCTTGCTTGGTGGTAAAATTTGTTATTTTCATGCAGTAAGCATTTCCTAAAGACCCTGTATGATTTCTGCTTCTTAGTGAAGAGGGCTTTAAGTTCAGGTGAGACCCAGGGCCTGGTTCAGTGCCATACAAACTTCTCTGGTTGCTCTTATTTCAGCACTCTTTTTGAGGTGGTAGGCAATGGAATTATCAATCTCTACTGATTAAGCATATGATAGTATGCCAGTGAACAGATTGAAATATTATAGGATTACAGCTTCATGATGAACTTTATTGAAGATATTTTCTTGTATGGAGTTTTACCTGGATGTCTCTTCCCTGATGAAGAGTTTATGTATGTCTGCAATTCTGCCAAGACACGATAGGAGAGAGTACATGTTAAGAGCTTTGTCAATCAATTCAGCTCTGCAGAGAATGTGCAAGGCTCATAGTGGAGAATTTTTTCTCAGCGTGGTCTGTGCTTGTTAACAGGAGAGATTGTTTCTACAGAGGTAGGATACACTTATATAGAAGGGATGCAAGAATATTTGCTGATGCTATCAAGGCAGTGATAGGTGTGTCGAAAAACTGCTAATGCGGGAGGATACACAGGCTAATAGATTAACTACTGCCTCTGGCAGAGGTGAAAGTGATTCTTGCACTGCTTCTATAGAAATGTGCAGCAGTCAGGAAAGCAAGGTGTCATGGATTTCAAGTCCTACTGTGGTTCACCATGGAATGAGTAAATACATGGGCTGTGTTAGGTTAACTACGAGTAAGAACGTGTGTATCTATACTTGCATGTACACCAATGCTAGGAGCATTGTAAATAAGTTTGATGAATTTGAAGTACTGATTAAGTCATCAAATGCAGAAATTGTAGGAATAGAAGAGACATTGTCACTCAGACATAAGTGATGTTGAATTTGAATGTGGAGAGTACAATGTATACATTGTATTCTCCATATATGGAGAGTACAATGAATACATTGTACTCTCCATATTCAAATGGGGTACAATGGGGAGTACAATGTATACATTGTACTCCCCATATTCAAATGGGGACAGGAGGAGTGGAGGGGTTATGCTCTTAGTTAAGAAGCATATTAAATCTAAGGCAGTGCATCTAGTCAACATGGGAGAACAGTGCAATGTTGATACAGTTGGTGTGATATAAGCACTGGGAAAACAAAAATGAGAGTAGGAGTGTTATAAACCTAATGACTGTGATGAGTATACCAAACAGCTATACAGAGAAATATGTCTTATAAAAAATTATAGTCTTATAATGGGGGATTTTAACTTTCATGACGTTGACCGGAATTTGTGTGGGTCACTCATACACTAGCAAGACCTCTGTAGATATCTTGGATGACTGATTTCGACAGCAGTATGTTAGAGGCAATAAGAGGAAGCAATCCTCTTTTAGCATTAGCAAGGGCACATAATGCAAGAAAGCAAGCTTAAAGACAAAAAAAAAAACCAAAAAAAAAAAAAAAAAAAGACATCCTTCTCATTTCACCCATCCGCTCGCTCCAAATGTTTGTCTAGTTCTGCCTTTACTCTGTTTAAGTTATCAACTTCTACGACAAATGGAAGTTTGCTCCAGCAATCAACCACCCACTGGCTAAAGGAGAGATTGTCTGAGCAAGAGAAAGAATCCCATCAGCATTGAGCCTGCTCAAACCATTTGAGGCTTTATACACCTCAATCAGATCACCTCGCAGGTGCCTAGTCTCCAGACACTGTAATTTGCAAAACTTAAGCCTTTCTTCATAAGAGCAACCCTTTGTTCCATTCACTAATCTTGTTGCCCTTCTCTGTACTCATTCCAGCAGCTCTACAGCAGCTCTACAGATCTGAAGGCCTTAAAATAAGGCCTTCAGATCTGTATACAGTACTCAAGTTTGACCTGACAATTGCCTTATACAAGGGGATAATCACCTCCTTATCCCTGCTAGAAACATTCCTGTATATCATTGACAAGACACCATGAGCTACTCTTGCAGACCGTCTGCACTGCTCAGAAAAATTCATATCTGCCTTCACAATTACCCCCAGGTCCTTTTCATTCTACCACTGTCAGTGCAGTACCACACAGTTGATACATTACTCTGGGGTTACTGCTTCCCATATGCAGTACTTTACATTTGTCAATGTTAAACTTCAGTTGCCACCTCTCAGCCCATCTGCTCAACTTTTCTAGATCCTGTTGCAGCAGCATACTGTCATTAACAACCCTGCCGACCTTCGTATCATCTGTAAAATTGGACATTAAGCCTGATATACCAACATCAGTATCATTAATGAATACAGAAAACAACAATGGACCCAACACTGAACCCTGGGGGACTCCACTAATAACATGAAGAGCAGTGTCCATTGATTACCACTCTGTCTTCTCCCACTCAACCATCCCTTTATCCATAGCAGCAGTTTGCCTCCAATGCCATACTGCTCCAATTTGTGCAGTAGTCTTATTATTATTATTATTATTGTTATTATTATTAGCCCTATGGTGCAAGGAAGCCTGAGGCTTATGCTGCACCAGCCAAAAAAAATTTTCTGAATTACCCCGAGAGAGAGAGAGAGAGAGAGAGAGAGAGAGAGAGAGAGAGAGAGAGAGAGAGAGAGAGAGAGAGAGAGAGAGAGAGAGAGAGAGAGAGAGAGAGAGAGAGAGAGAGAAGTAGAAGGGAATCACCAAGAAAAAGAAGAATGATGATATCCAGCTCAGGACCCTGGGTGTGCCAAGCTCATACTCACCAGATGTGAGCCCCTGGGATGCAACAGTATCAAAAGTCTTTCTAAGATCCAAATACTATATATTATATCAAAATTATTCTTTGCATCCAGTTCCTTTGTGACTACATCATAGTATCCATTCAAATTGGTCAGACAAGACTTCACAAACAAACCCATCCTTCACAAACAAATGTCCTTAACAAATCCATGCTGTGTCTGAGCTATAACTGACGTTTTGTCTAGATGATCCTGCAGTGCCTCCATTAATTTCCCTGGAACAGAAGTTAAACTAATAGGTCTTTAATTACCCGTGTCTCCTTTGTGGATTCGGGTAACATTTGCACATCTCCAGTCGCTGGGTGCCTCCCCTGAGTCCAAGGAAGCTCTCATAATTATGACAAGGGTTTGCTTACTTCCTTTGCTGCCTCCTTTAATATAACTGGGTAGATTCCATCCACCCGAGGTGGATGGAATCTACCCAGTTATATTAAAGTATTCTTGTGTTTATTTTCAACAATTTCTCCTCCACTTTACTCTCAGTTATTACAAGATTATTTGACTTACTGCCAGAGTTTAATTTATCTGTGGCATTCCCCTCCCTGAATAACTCCTCGTGTGAATGTAGATGCAAAATATTCATTTAGTTTGTTAGCAGGATCATCAATAGTTGAACCATCGATATCAAGTGGACCAATCTGATTCATCCCCTTCCTTTACATAGTTTACATAAGTAAAGAACTGTTTGTTGTTTTTCTTTGCATCCTTTGCCAAAGATTTCTTGTAATCTGCTTTGCCTGCCTAACTTCCTTTGTGACTTGTTTACAGACCAACTTATATCTATCATAGGTTCCTGTGTCACCTGTTTATATGTATTCGCTGCATTTTCTTCTCTGTCACATGTCTTATTAGTTCATCTGACATCCATTTAGGCCTAAATCTTGAACAATATTTTTTAGTTGATATGTAAAGCCTAGTAACTTCCAAAATTCTTTGAATGGTTCCCATTTTGAAATTGCTGTTGGTAACATCATCAGTTGGTCCCGCTATATTGAATTTAAATACTGTCTCAGACCACTGTAGTCACCTTTACGAAAGCAAAAACCCTTCCCTTTTCCCCTGATGGTAGTTGCCCCTTTGAGTAAACCCCACTTCAGCACACTGTGATCACTGCCACCTAGTGATTCCTTTATCTGCAGATTCTTAATGCTCGAAGAATCACTACTGATAATCAGATCAATAGTATTACTCCTTTTAGTTGCTTCTCAAACATGCTGCTTCTGTAGAAAACAATCATCCAATAAATCCACAAAAGCCTTGGTAGTGTGTGAGTGATCAAGCCACAAATTCTAGACAATATCTGGGAAAATAAAATCCCCCATTATAAGACATTGGTTTACTGTCCCACTCTATTTCTCTGTACAGTTGCTTATTAAACTCATCAGAGTCATTAGGCCTATAACACACTCCTATTCTCAATTTTGCTTTCGCAGTGCTTATGTCACACCAAACAGACTTGACACTGCAAGTGTGTGCTTAATGCTAAAAAGGTGACATGAGTAATCACAGACCTGTTAATGTAATGTCTGTTCCAAGGAAAATAATGGAGTCACTGGTTAAAGATGTAATGCAGGACAGGACTGTAGTTATACTGCAGTCACAGCATGAATTGTTAAGGGAGTTCTTGTCTAACCAATCCAATAAGTTACTATAATGCAGTGATCAAAGAACTGGATGCAAAAAAAAGAATTTTGAAATCATATACTTGGGTTTCAGCAGGCTTTTGATACTACTGTATTACATGTAAAAGATTGCTGTACAAACTGGAGCAATATGGCATTATGGGGAAGTTACTGCTATGGATAAAGAGATGGTTAAGTGGAAGAAGAGAGAGAGAGAGAGAGAGAGAGAGAGAGATGGTTATCAGTGGGCACTGCCCATTGATAACATTGTGTTTGTGGACTGTTATTAGTGGAATCCCCTCCCACCCCCCAGGGTTAAGTGCTGGGCACTTTGTTTTCAATATATTTAAATTTTACCGATGAAGGTGTATCAGACTTAATGTCTAAGTTTGCAGACGATACAACGGTTAGGTGGACAGTTAACGACAGTAATGGCAGTATGCTACCACAACAAGATCTAGAAAAATTAGGTTGACAAGCTGACAAATGGCAGTTGAGGTTTGTAACATTGTCAGATGCAAGATACTACATATAGGTAGCAATAATCCCAGAGTAACTTATCAACCACATTTCATTTTCCACTACATTCAGGATAGTGAAAAACGAAAAAGACCTGGGGGTATTTGTGCAGAGAGTTGTGCTCTGAGCAGTGCAGACATTCTGCCAGGACAGCTCATGGGGTTTTGTCAATGATATACAGAAACTTTGATAGCAGGGATATGGAGGAAATTATACCCTTGTACAAGGTGATGGTTAGACTACATCTTGGATACTGTATACAGGTTTGGTGGCCTCACTTTTTGAAAGATTGTAGATATGCTAGAACGGGTGCAGAGAAGGGAAAACTAGATTGCCGAAGGGAACAAAAGGGTGCTCATCTAGAAAGGCTTTAGTTCTGCAAATTACAGTGTCTGGATACTAGGTGCCTGCAGGGAGATCTGATAGAGGTGTGTAAGGCCCTGGAATGGATTGTATAAGTTAAATGTTAATGGTATTCTTCCCCTTGCTGAGACTAGTCCCCTCACACATGAGGGGACATAAATTCAAGTTGAGAAAGGATGGTTGCAGGATAGATGTGCGGAACATTACCTCCAGACAGCAGGTGTTTGATTGTTGGAACAAGCTTCTATCTTTTGTTGTGGAAGTGGATGGTTTGAATAAATTCAAAGAACTATACAAATTCTTGGAGGGTATGGATGGTGAAGTGTTTAGTTTTTTTTTTTTTTTTAGATGTTGCTTTATAAGTTTGTTTTCTTGCATCATTTGCCATTACTGTTACTACTAAAATTATTCTCCAAACTGAAATGTCACCCCTTCGACTTTTATTTTTTTGGTGTCTTACTGGTAAGCCCAGGGTTCACCTCGTCAGCGCTCCCACCTGTTGTACCTGGCCCACCTCCTTGTGGTCTGTATAGTAACTTTGGGTTAGAGGTGTTTCAGGGGTCCCTAAGCTAACACGAATGTCACTAACGCACACCATCTGGCCTTGTGAGGCAGCTATGGCACAGAGTTTGGGGAGATCCCTTGTTTTGCTTGACAAGCAATACTATACACCTACAAGGGCACATCTTGAGTACTGCATACAGGTTTGTATGCAGTATCCTTCCATTTTAGGAAGGATATAGCTCTTGTGGAATGGGTGGAGAAAGGGACATCAAGATTGGTGAAGGGAACAAAAGGGTTATCTTACCAAGAAAGGCTCCAGTTCTGGAAATTGCAGCATCTGGAGACTAATCACCTGCCAGGTGATCCGTTTCACATTGTTTAAGTCTTTGAATGGATTGAGCATGCTTAGTGCTAATGCAATCTTTCCTCTTGCTCAGATTACACACATGATGGGACATAAATTCAAACTGAGGAGAGATGGTTTCAGAATGGATGTGCAGAATTTTGCCTTCAGTCAGTAGATGGTTGATTTTTGGAACAAATTTCCATTGTTGTAGAAGTGGGTGGTTTGAATAAATCCAAGGAAGAATTAGAATAATTATTGGAGCGGATGGACAAGTGATGTGGGAATTTTTTTTTTTTTTGTTTTGTTTGTTTTATTTTATATATTTTTTTTTGCTGATGCTTTCTAAGCTTGCTTTCTTGCATTATTTGCTAATACTATTACTGAACCTTGGAAGGGGCAAATTGAAGTCATGTAATATGATAATAGGAGAGGAGACTTTAACCTGAGTCATGATTCTGCTAACAAGTGAACTTTGTCTTCTAGACCAGTGGTGTGTATACTGTGGGGCACGGCCCCCCAGAAGGGTTGCATTGTGGGATAAATTAAAGGGGTCACAGCAATTTTTAAGTAAAATTATTTTCTGCATACATAAAAGCTAAAAAAACCTGTTGTTAAAATTGCATTTTCAATATTGCAGTTGTAGAAACCTTACTACTCAAACGAAGTCTGAGATACTAATGAACTCTACTGCCACTCTTTATTTTGTTAGGGTGGTTATATGTGTGATGCAGGTGGCATGTGTGGTCTGTGCTTGTTAACAGGAGAGACTGCTTCTGTAAGGTGGGATACACTTTAATAGAAATGGTGGAAGAATATTTGCTGATGCTATCGAGGCAGTGTTAGGTGGGTGGGAAAACTGCTAGCTTGGGGAGGGCTAATAGGTTAACAGTAGCTGCTGGCAGAGGTGAAAGTGATTCTTGCACTGCTTCTATCGGAATGAGCAGCAGCCTGGAAAACAAGGTGCCAGGGTTTTCACAGATTGCTGGGAGTTATTGCTGAACAAGTAAATACATGGGCTTTGTTAGGGTAGCTAAGAATAAGAACAGGTGCATGTATACTTGTGTGTACACCAATGCTAGGAGCCTAGTAAATAAATTTGATGAATTTGAGGTGCTGGTCAAAACATCAAAGGCAGTTTTGTTGGGATATCAGAGATGTAGTGTCGCACAGATATAGGGAATGCAGAATTGGAATTTGGGAGTGCAATGTGTACTGGAAGGATAGGCAGGATTGGAAGAGAAGAGGGGTCATGCTATTAGTTAAACACACAAAATCTGAGGAAGTGCATCCAGTTGATATGGGTGGACAGTGCAGTGTGACATAAGCACTGGGAAAGCAAAATTGAGAGTTGGTGTGTGCTATAAGCCTAATGACTGTCTGCAGACCTTGAAATTGACATAACAGGCAGGCTGATTATTGCCATTTTACTCAGATGTATGACTTGAAAAATTTCACTGTAGGAAGGGAATAGTATTTCTTCAAAACAGATAAATTTCCAGCATTGGTGTAGACTTAGAGCTTTCCAAAAACTTGTTAACTGCAGCACACATTGTCATGTGACCTACACAAGAATGGGCTATGTCTGTCCTTCTTATACACACTGTATGTGTTATATTCAAATTCTGCATCTAATATGACACCACATTTTTGATATTCCTATTATGTGTAGATTTCAGAAATCTTCAAAAATCTGGCCATGGTGTTGCTGGTTTTATGAGGTTCTATTCTTTTCTAAACTATCACTTGTTTCTCCAAGCTAGCAAAATGTTATACCAAGCTAACCTAATTTAATATCTGGATAGTTCTCATCTATTGTACACCTTTTAGGAACAGCATTAAGAATCACTGTTTAGTAAATGTAATAAGAAATAAATGAACTTTTATGCTTTTTTGTGAAATTTTTATATATCTTTACACTTATTATAGTAGCATAATCATTGTATTTTATGTTTATTCTGAAGATGCAGTTTTTTTTATTTTAAGGAGATATTTCCAGTTGAAATTATGAGAAAAGCAGCTCAGCTTGGATTTGGAGCAATATATGTATCAGAGGAGTATGGAGGGTCTGGTATGTCACGTGTAGATGCTTCTGTCATATTTGAGGCCTTATCTCAAGGTTGTGTGAGCACCACTGCATATATCTCCATTCACAAGTTAGTGGCACTTCTGTTTTTGCACATCTGAAACAGTTGCAAAGATTTGGTGGGAAGGGAGAGAGTATCTTTTGGCTGTAGCGAAAAGATACTATCTTTTTGACAGAGAGAGAGACAGAGAGAGAGAGAGAGAATTACCATAGTGAAAAGATACTATCTTTTCACTAGAGAGAGAGAGAGAGAGAGAGAGAAAGAATTACTTCACTTGGTTCATTTGTTAGTTTTTTTCAATTATTTCTCCAATACCTCTTTAAATTTAGGTAAACTTCCAAACTCTGTTTGAATAGATAGGAGTTAAGTAATACAGGTCGACCCTCACTAATCTGGTTCCACCGCTAATTCAGACATAATTTCCGCAAACGTAATTTCGAATTTCCCGGGTCGGCGCACCAACCTGCTACTGTTTTAGTACCATTGGTTGCAGCATCAGCTGTTGGTGAGAACTTGTAAACACTGGCAAGCCAAGCCAGGCGCCTCCGTAGCCAGGTGGGAAGGAGTAGCAGTGTGTAGCACACGCTTCTTGATTAGACCGGGGTTAGAGCCCGTCACCACCAAATACGAAGGATGCAGAAAGGTCAGGGAATGACCACCGCATATTCCTGGAGCAATATGGCCTTAGTTGCTAATGCTCCTAAAAACCAAATAACAACAACAACTGGCAAGCCATTCCCACTTGTTTTTCTGCATTTATTATTATAACTTGCTCACATTTAGCCCAGCCATGGTTCCAAAACATAAAGGAAGTGCCTCTTGTGGTGTAAAGCGCAAACATCATACATTGTCCATAACAGATAAAGTTGAACTTCTGGAAAAACTTGACAGTGGTGTGTCTTTGAGAAGTTTAACTCTGCTTAATTGTAAATTCCAGCAATTTCTCTCAGTTCCTCTTATTTTAGTAATTTTCTTTTAGCTATTCCTTTTTTTTTTTTTTTTTTACAAAACACTTGTACAAACTTGCGGAAAAACACAACAAAGTATGATGGATAATACAGCGCGCCAATGAACTTGTTTTCACAAAATCTCTAACAAGACTGACAAACTTATTGCAGCGTTTGAGAGTTTATTTGGTAATACTCCAGATCTTGGGTACAAGTCCATATTTCGACTAATGGTCAGAAACAATGCAGTGATTGACAGCTGCCACTCACTGCTTTCCATGCCCACATGTAACACGCCAAAGTCATGTGATATCGTAATACATCAAGGCCTAAATGAACATAAAGAGAAACTACAATACATTATTAAAATAAGCAAAAATAATTATAAATTTTGAAAAATAAGTTCGTTTTTTTAATTAAATATCTTCCTAAGTTTCGTAAAAACCTAATCTTTGGTTTAAATATCTTTTACAGCTGTTTTTTAAATAGGGATAATTTTTTTTTCACTATAAAACAGTGTTTAGTTAGTTATTTGGTATTTAGGAGCATTAGCAACTAAGGCCATATTGCTCCGGGATATGTGGTGGTCATTCCCTGACCTTTCCACATCCTCCGTATTTGTTGGTGACGGGCTCTAACCCCGGTCTAATCAAGAAGTGTTTGCTACGTGCTGCTGCTCCTTCCCACCTGGCTACGGAGGCGCCATAAAACAGTGGTGAGGAGGGGAATGAAAAGCCTAACTAAGATTCCAGATAGCGAGGGTTGGGCATAATCTTTGGTTAGAATATCCATTACCACTGTTTTTAAATAGGGAAGTAATTTTCTGCTATAAACACAGCGGTAAGGATGGGGATAAACATCCTAACTAAGACTGCGGATAGCGAAAGCTGGGCATAATTTTTGGGTAGAATATCCGTTACTGCAGTTTTTTTTTAAATAGGGAACTCATTTTCTGCTACAAAAACAGTTGTATGGTGGGGTTAAACACCACATTCACATTTCGCATTCACTCGCTCCATTGGGACTAAACAAGGGACAACAACAACAACAACAACAAAATAATAGGGAAAATAACACGTGACGGCAGTAGAGCACACAGCAGCAGAGAGTAATATGTATAAATGGCACAATAACGAAAGCAGAAAACACCTAACACGACAAGCAAAAGGTAGCACAAAATATTGAAGGAGTAGCAGTGCATAGCGCACGCTTCTTGATTAGACCAGGGTTCGAGCCAGTCACCACCAAATACAGAGGATGCGGAAAGGTCAGGGAATGACCACTGCATATCCCGGAGCAATATGGCCTTAGTTGCTAATGCTCCAAAAAACAAACAACAACAACATTTATATAAAGCACAAAATATACTAACAGCACCAGGGAAATGGTGACAAAAAAACCAAACGCACATGTGCAAATGATAACTTCGTACTTCCTTCTAAACCAAACTAAATTCACATCCAGTGAAACAATCAGAAGCAAAAATTACGCATGCACAATAATCACCCAATCACAGAACTCGACTCTGCTATATCTCCAGTGGGCGTAGTTTAAGACCACGCTCACTGTGCAGAGAAAACTTGTACCCAAATTCTGGAGTATAGCGGTTTATTTTATCGCAATTAGTTTTATTGCAGCACTTGCTGCGCGTGCAATAAATAATCGCAAACGACCTTCATATGTATGCCATAATAGTATCACATGTGTGTGGTCATCACGGCTTCACAAGAAATAAAGTAACCTACTGGGCCATGTCAGCCACATATGTGCGACATAAAAAAAGACTTTTTTTTTGTTTGTTATTTTAAGCGAAAAGACGACAACGCTGACATTACAATATTTATTTTAGAATTACTAATCAAATTATTTGATAAATATTTTTTGGCCCCTGGGGAATTTTTTTTTCTTAAACTAGCTTGGCAATCAATGTGTTAAAGGTAGGTTAGCTTTTGGGTAAACTGTATGCGCTAAAATGACCACTAGTGATCCGGCAAAACTCACTCATCTGGCACCCACAGGTTCCAACGCTGCTGGATTAATGACGTTCGACCTGTATAATGTTTGAATGGTATGTTTTATAGGTTATCTTGATTAAAATACTAGAAATGAAAGTGCTTCACCTGCGTAAGGTTTAGAATCTGTTTATTACTAACACAGTCAACGATTTCCACAAAATGTATGATTTCTAATGAAATCATGCATTTTGTGGATTTTTTTTTTCTCATCTGCTTCTTCAGTGACTACAGAATTAAAAAGAAAGATGGTTTACTTCCTTTTTTTTTTTTTTTACTTATATTAATTTTTGTTTTCAGTTATTATCTTAATTTTTAATTTTTATTCTCGATTTTACTTTTTAATCTTTTAATATAATCTAATCCAGGCAAAGGTGTAAACAAAATAAATAATAACAACAACAAGACAAAGAAGAACCTTCAAATAAGAAAAAAAGAAAACTTTTCATGGTGTGTGTGTGTGTGTGTGTCGTTGGCACCATGCTAAAACCATGAATTTGCAATTTTGTCACTTTTTACCAAAATGCATTCTTGAGATTGTTTCTTGGTCAATTACACCCTGCCAAAAATGTTACATGCATTTTCACTTATCTGTGAAAAAAACACTTCTCACCATGCATATTCACAAATGTGGCACTTTCGTTAGTTTGGCATGATAAATACTGTCAGAGCAATTCGCGGAAGTACCGCTTTCGTGTTTTTGCATCAATAGGTGGTAGATGACTCTCATCGACCGGTGCAATACCACCACTTTGCTTATTGGAGGCTTGAAGTGGTGAAACCCATGTTTAGTCTCTAGAGCAACGTTTTCGGCATTCCCTCCATACTTCTCTTTCAACCCATGCACTTTTTTTTTTTTTTTTGGCTGATGCTGCATAAGCTTGCTTTCTTGCATCAAATGGCTCTACTAATGCTAATGCTATAGGTTTTGATACCTTTCGTGTTTGGGGTTTCCATAAATTTTTTTTTTTTTTTTTTTTTTATCCTGGACTGGGGGAGTTCCCCAGTCCCCTTCCTCTTTTGTCTTTCCCCTCTTCACCTTACTCTAGTTTTCTTTTCCTCTCTGGGAAACTCGTTCCCCAAGGAGGAGGCAGAGCAGATAGTAGGGGAGACCTTGCCTTCCTGCGGCTAGGGACGAGTACCTGGAAGCAGAAATCTAGGTGATCACTGCTTCCAGGTAGCCAAAAGGCCATTACATTACATTACACTACACACACATACACACACACGCTCACAGACAAAATTTTTCTGTCCTATCACTTTCTCCCGTGCGGGATGCAAAACTTTTTTTCTCTCTCTCTCTGCTTCCTTTTCCCCTACCCAGTTTAACCGGCACAGAACCCTCCCTCCTGTGAAGGATGATTTTTTTTTATTTTTTTTTATTACACACACACTTACCTTGATAGACTGTAAAAACTGAACAGAGCAACGAGGTGGAGATGAACTTCTGTTCTAGGAGCCGCCCATACAAAAATTCAAATACAAAATACAATCAGTCCTCGTATAACACGTGTTTACATTACACAAATTCGATCATACACGATTTATAAATAGGGGAACAATATCTTATATAACATGAACCGAATTCGCTTATGCACGATTCGCCTTTGTGTTTACAAGAAATGGCAGTCAAATGCGAAATCACCCCAACCGAACGCAACGCGATAGGAATGAAGAGAAGATTCTGAAAACGTTTTTATGTGTTTTATATCAGTGAAGGGGAAACACATTTCACCATAATAACTAACGTAAAAACCAACACAATTCCAGCTATCGGTATAATCGCAAATGCAATTAGATCGAGTTTACTACCAGTTTATAACAGATTCCACTAACAGAAATGCAACTGGAAATTGTTTTTATTGTTTGATGGTAGTAACCCCCAGAAATGTGCTTTAGTAAAATGTGAGGTGTTAATAGTGTATCTCTGCTTTTACGGTGTTGTTTATTCAGTTGCTACACGAGCACAGCTTTGTTTATGCATATCAAGCGTGCCTCCTCGTTTTAATTGTGCTTTATTCCCTAAAAATGAGTAAAATACTTAAAATGTTTGAAAATGAAGCGTCCTGGTGAAGACACTGCAGATTGTCTTCTGCAGAAGAAAAAAAAAGCAATATCGATAAACAGAGGCGGACTGGGTCAAAAATTCTTACCCAGGAAAATTTATAGTGGCCTCATACTATGGTTTATGGCCAAAATCACACCGGCCTCCAGCCCACCGGGGTTTCTCCGGTAAGGCTTATGGCCGTCCGCCTCTGTCGATTGAGAAAAAATATGAAATTGTGAAACGCTTTGAGCGAAATGAAAGACCATGTGATATTGCACGTGCTACAGACCTAAATGAGGCAACGCCAAGAATTAGAAAGAATGCAGAGAAAATAAAAACTTTCATAGCAACTCAACTTTCATTTCAACTCAGTGTAATTAAAATCCATTAGATTAAGACACAAAGAATTGGAAGAGATGGAATGGCTGTCTGTTTCAATAGAAAATCAAACAAAAAAACAAGTTTGCTTACGATAGAAGCAAAAGCATTAGCAATGTTTTATTACGTAATAGTTGTAATAAAATACGTAAGTATTTTCTTACGATTATTTATTGTGTTTGGTAATGTTTTGGTTACAAATCTGTGTTCAATCTTGGGTGGTCGGCACCTAACCCTATTTTTCCCATAGGGCCTGTTGTTTATATTGCACGATTTTGCATTGCATGAGGGATTCTGGGAACACAACTATTGTGCTATACGAGGACTGACTGTACAATATTCTTTCTAACACCTTTTCCTCAACATCAGGTGTTATGCTTCTAGCCCTACCTGCTTGTACTCCATGTGCGAAGCACCCATGTTCTCTAAGGCGTTGATGTACCCTGATGAATGTGCGCCTGTTGGGCTGCCTTCGGCAGGGATATGCTTCTTGGTACAAATGTGCAGCCTCGAGTGCACTGCCGCTGGCTTTACCATACATGAAGTGCATGTCCACATACTCTTCGTTGCTGTAACCTCTTTCCATGTTGACTATCCTTTGACAAGTACTAGTATGCCTGCTACGTCTCAGATCATTGAGAGAGGGGAAAGGGAGAGATTGAGCATAACCCAACCTAAACAAATAAGTCGGTGGTGGATCCCAACTCTGTACAGTTCACCTTGTCAGTGGTGGATCCCAACTAGAAATGTGCAATATCTCAAAAACAAATCACTTATGGATACATGTTTACTAGGCTTCTTTTTGCATATTGTAATCTGTACAGTTCACCTTTAAATTATTGACCATCACTTTTGAAACACCCTGTATATATATATATAAAAGAATTTTAGGTTAAATTTCCATTTTTGTTAAATTAGAAAACAGATATTAAGAATAAGTAAATACATAAAACGTAAATTCTTACCTGCTGTCAGACTCCTACTTGGCAATGCTATCAGATGTGCATATTGGCAGGTATGCACATACTGCCAAATAGCAAAATCATCGGCAATAACCTACCAGTATTACATTTCCATAGCTTATTCACCAGTATCAATCAAATCAAATTAAAAACTGTGCTAAATGATTTATACAAAAAATGCAAACTATAACTTGCAATACCACTTACTGGAACAACTTAGTTAACCTATGCGTCTCTAAAACTGCTAGGTTGGGGGGATACATGGACTAATAGATTAACAGTAGCTGCTAGCAGAGCTAGTGAAGTAAAAGTGATTCTTGCACTACTTCTATTGAAATGCAGTTGAGCAGCAGCCTGGAAAGCAAGGCAAAGGGGATTTCCAGGACTGCTGGTAGTCATAGTGGAACAAGTAAATACATGGCCTGTGTTAGGGTAACTAAGAGTAGAAACAGGTGCATGTACACTTGCATGTACACCAATGCTAGGAGTCTAGTTAATAAATTTGATGAGCTTGAAGTGCTAGTCAAGACATCAAAGGCAGATATTGTTGGGATATCAGAGACATAAGCAGTGCAGAACTGGAATTTGGAGAGTACAATGTGTATAGAAAGGATAGACAGGACAGGAAAGGAGGAGGGGTTATTTTGTTAGTTAAGAAACATAAAATCTAAGGAAGTGCATCCAATTGATGTTGGTGGACAATGTAATCTTGAGTCTGTTTGGTGTGACATAAGCACTGGGAAAGGGAAAATGAGAGTAGGTGTGTGTGTGTGTGTAGGCCAAATGAATATAATGATTCATTTGGCCTACACACACACAGAGAAAAACAGTGGGCCAGTAAATCAGAGTGTCTTATAATGGGGGATTTTAATTTCCCAGAGATTGACTGGGGCTCACATCTGGTGAGTATGGGCTTGGCACACCCAGGGTCCTGAACTGGACATCACCATTCTTCTCTTCCTTAATGATTTCCTTCTATTTCTGACTCTTGCTCTCTCTCTCTCTCTCTCTCTCTCTCTCTCTCTCTCTCTCTCTCTCTCTCTCTCTCTCTCTCTCTCTCTCTCTCAGGGTAACTCAGAAATTTATTTATTTTTGGCCAGTGCAGCAAAAGCCTTAGGCTTCCTTGCACCATATGGCTAATTAATAATAATAATAATTTGTGGGTTGGTCACTCACACACACTAGGAATGCCTTTGTGAATTTATTGGATGATTGTTTTCTACAGCAGCATGTTTGGGAGGCAACTAGAAGGAGTAATACTCTTGATCTGATTATCAGTAGTGATTCTTCATGCATCAAGAATCTGCAGATAAAGGAACTACTAGGTGGCAGTGATCACAGTGTGCTGAAGTGGGATTTACTCAAAGAGGTAATTACCATCAAGGGTAAAGGGAAGGGTTTTTGCTTTCATAAAGGTGACTATGCTGGTCTAAGACAGTATTTAAATTCTATACGGTGGGACCAACTGATGTTACCAACAGCAAATTCAAAATGGGAAGCATTCAAAGAATTAATCTTGGAAGCTACTAGGCTTTTCATACCAACAAAGAAATATTGTTCAAGATTTAGGCCTAAATGGGTGTCAGATGAACTAATTAGAAATGTGATAGAGAATAAAAATTCATGGGATACATATAAATTAACATGTGACACAGAAGCCTATGATAGATATAAGCTGGTCTGTAACCAAGTTACAAAGGAGGTTAGGCAGGCGAAGGCAGATTACGAGAAATCTTTGGCAAAGGATGCAAAGAAAAACAGCAAAGAGTTCTTTACTTATGTAAACTCTAGAAGGAAGGGGATGAATCAGATTAAACCCTTGATAACGATAGTTCAACTGTTGATGATCCTGCTCGGTTAACTAACAAACTTGTAATAACTGAGAGTAAAGTGGAGGAGAAATTGTTGAAGATAAACATAAGGAAGGCACCTAGGGTGGATGGAATCTATCCAGTTATATTATGGGAGGCAGAAAAGGAAGTAAGCAAACCCCTTAGCCATAATTATGAGAGCTTCCCTGGACTTAAGGGAGGTACCCATGGACTGGAGATGTGCAAATGTGACCCCAATCCACAAAGCATTAGCATTAGTAGAGGCATTTGATGCAAGAAAGCAAGCTTATGCAGCATCAGCCAAAAAAAAAAAAAAAAAAACCCACTTCCACTTCACCCCTCTGTTCGTTCCAAATACCTGTCCAGCTGAGCCTTAAACTTATTTAGGCTATCAACCTCCACCACAAGGGATGGAAGTCTGTTCCACCAACCAACCACCTGCTGGCTAAAGGCAAATTTCCTCACGTCTATCCTACATCTGTCTTTCCTCAATTTGAATTTATGCCCTCTCAGATGATTTTTCTGAGCTAGAGGAAGAATCCCATCAGCATTGAGCATGCTTAAACCATTCGAGGCTTTATACACCTCTATCAGATCACCTCGCTGGTGCCTAGTCTCCAGACACTGTAATTTGCAAAACGTAAGCCTTTCTTCGTAAGAGCACCCCTTTGTTCCATTCACTAATCTTGTTGCCCTTCTCTGTACTCGTTCCAGCAGCTCTACATCCTTCTTGAAATGAGGCCTCCAGGCCTGTATACAGTACTCTACGTGTGGCCTGACCATTGCCTTATACAAGGGAATAATCACCTCCTTATCCCTGCTGGAAAAATTCGTGAATATCATTGACAATACTCCATGAGCTACTCTTGCAGCCCATCTGCACTGCTCAGAGAACTTCATATCTGCCTGCACAACCACCCCCAAGTCCCTTTCATTCTCTACCACTGTCAGTGTAGTACCACAGAGTTGATACGTTGCTCTGGGGTTGCTGTTTCCCATGTGTAGTACTTTACATTTGTCAATGTTAAACTTCATTTGCCACCTCTCAGCCCATCTGCTCAACCTTTCCAGATCCTGTTGCAGCAGCATAGTGTCAGTAGTGTCCTTGACAACCCTGCCAACCTTTGTATCATCTGCAAACTTGGACATTAAGCTTGATATACCATCATCAATATCATTTATAAATACAGAAAAGAATAATGGACCCAACACTGAGCCCTGAGGGACTCCACTAATAACATTAGTCCACGATGAGCAGTGTCCATTGATTACAACTCTCTGTCTTCTCCCCCTCAACCATCCCTTTATCCATAGCAGCAATTTGCTTCCAATGTCACACTGCTCCAGTTTGTGTAGCAGTCTTCCATGTGCAACAGTATCAAAAGCCTTTCTAAGATCCAAGTATATAATATCAAAGTTATTCCCTGCATCCAGTTCTTTTGTGACTGCATCATAATATCCAATCAAGTTGGTCAGGCAAGACTTCCCCTTAACAAAACCATGCTGTGTCTGAGCTATAACTGAAGTCTTATCTAAATGATCCTGCAGTGCTTCTTTAACGTGGAGTCGGATCAAAGGCAGAACAGGTAATTACAGAGCTGTTAGTTTAACTTCTGTTCCAGTGAAATTAATGGAGGCACTGGTTAAAGAAGTGTTGCAGGATCATCTAGGCAAGACTTCAGTTATAGCTCGGACACAGCATGGGTTTATTAAGGGGAAGTCTTGTCTGACTAATTTAATTGGATACTATGATGTAGTCACAAAGGAACTGGATGCAAAGAATAAATTTGATATCTTATACAGTATTTGGATCTTAGAAAGGCTTTTGATACTTTTGCACATGGAAGAGTGCTGCACAAATTGGAGCTGTGTGGCATTGGAGGCAAATTGCTGCTATGGATAAAGGGATGGTTGAGTGGAAAAAGACAGAGAATGGTAATCAATGGACACTGCTCTTTGTGGACTAATGTTATTAGTGGAGTCCCTCAGGGTTCATTGCTGTTTTCTGTATTTATAAATGATATTGCTGATGGTATATCAAGCTTAATGTCCAAGTTTGCAGACAATATGACGGTTGGCAGGGTTGTTAATGACACTAATGACAGTATGCTGCTGCAACACGATCTAGAAAAGTTGAGCAGATGGGCTGAGAGGTGGTAAATGAAGATTAACATTGACAAATATAAAGTGCTACATATGGGAAGCAGTAATCCCAGAGTAACATATCAGCTCTCTTGTACCACACTGACAGTGGTAGAGAATGAAAAGGACCTGGGGGTAATAGTGCAGGCAGATATGAAGTTTTCTGAGCAGTGCAGACGGTCTGCAAGAGTAGCTCATGGTGTCTTGTCAATGATATACAGGAATTTTTCTAGCAGGGATAAGGAGGTGATTATCCCCTTGTATAAGGCAACGGTCAGGCCACACCTTGAGTACTGTATACAGGTCTGGAGGCCTCATTTTAAGAAGGATGTAGAGCTGTTGGAATGAGTACAGAGAAGGGTAACAAGATTAGTGAACAGAAGAAAGGGTTGCTCTTATGAAGAAAGGCTTAAGTTTTGCAAATTAGTGTCTGGAGACTAGGCACCTGCGAGGTGATCTGATTGAGCTGTATAAAGCCTTGAATGGTTTAAGCATGCTCAATGCTGATGGGATTCTTCCTCTTGCTGAGAATAATCGCCTGAGGGCATAAATTGAAATTGAGGAAAGACGGTTGTAGGATAGATGTGCGGAAATTTGCCTTTAGCCAACGGGTGGTTGATTGTTGGAACAAACTTTCATCTGTCATTGTAGAAGTTGATAGCTTAAATAGATTCAAGGCAGAACTTGACAAACATTTGGAGCAAGGGGGATGAATGAAATAAGGGGTGTTTTTTTTTTTTTGGTTGATGCTATATAAGCTTGCTTTCTTGCATCATGTGTCCCTGCTAATGCTAATGCTAATTGGACTAATAACGTAATTCTCTAAATTTTAATCAAAAGTAATATTTACTGTATGAAATGTTTCTTTTTCTGTCAGCATGTGTACCTGGATGATTGATGAATTTGGAACAGAAGAGCAGAAAAAAAGTTGGATCCCATCATTAGCCTCCATGGAAAAATTTGCATCCTACTGCCTAACAGAACCTGGTGAGCTAGAACTATTATTTAAGTGGTGTATGTAATGTTAATATTAGTATTAGCAAAATTGTGAGGCAGAAAGCTTATACTAATAATCTCCAAAAATGGAATAGGATAAAATTAAAAAATATATATTGCTAAATGTATTCCATATATCTTTAATTTTTTTTCTAGTTAAGAACATGTTCTTTTGCCTGGATTAACCTTAATCACCAACCATACTAATGATATAAACATATTAGAATTATTGCCTTCTCTTCATCTGAAAAACTAGGCTTCTATTTATTATTATGTATTTCTTTCTTCTCTTTATGGTTTTTTTTTTTTTTTTCCCATTCCGTGACAGGTACTCTTACCATGTATGTAGTGTGGTTTCTATGTCTTGTTACTGTTACTGGTTGAGGAATTCTCAGACTATTCTACAGGAGTTTAGGCTTGTGCCTTTGTGGAGTTCCTTATAGGTGTTCTTGTAGGGAAGCTTATTATTGCTAGGTTCTTATGTAGGCTCTTTGGCACCATGCCACTGGTTGATATGGTGATTGCGATAGTGATTACTTGTTCTAGACATCTCTTGACTTTCTTGTGGGTAATGCTTTTTAGTACAACCTGAGGTTCGTACTTGTAATGTGGTATACTTTATTTGATTAACTGGTATTTCTTCACTATCTTCTGATGTACCCTGGTGACCTTGTTGTGCTTATGAGTGTACTTTGTCTGGGTGAACACCCTGTATCCCACAGTGATGTGCTGGATTGTTTCTGGGGCAAGGTGACAAACAATGCATCGTTGACATGTCATCTGTCACTCTGGCTTCCTTGGAAATGTATTTTCAACTCTTCCTCTCCTTTTTTGGGCTTATTTGTGTTTTTAAGAAGGATGTAGAACATGATTTGCCCAGCTTGGTGTTAGTCTGCTCTGTGATCCCAGAGGATCATCATTCTTCTCTTTCTTGGTGATTCCTTTCTACTTCTCTCTCTCTCTCTCTCTCTCTCTCTCTCTCTCTCTCTCTCTCTCTCTCTCTCTCTCTCTCTCAGGGGGTAACTTGGGATTTTTTTTTTTTTTTTTTTTGGCTGGTGCAGCATAAGCCTCAGGCTTCCTTGTACCATATGGCCATTAATAATAATAATAATAATAATAATAATAATATGTTAATAATGGAACTGGTAGTAGTTTATGGATTTGACTGTGTTTCCATTTGACTGTATTAGTTAGCTTTGTTTTTTAGCAGGCTTCTGAGTCTTTAATGGTATTTCTTAGCCAGGTGGGCCTTGATCTTGTATTCTAGATGTTCAGCATGTATCATCCCCAGGTAGTTATAGGTCTCTCAATCTGCTTTGATCTGTTTGCCAGTCTTCGTCTCTTACTTTCTTCAGGCTGGTCTTCCCTGATGCAATTTGTGGACCTTGCATTTGTCATCAGTAATACCTTGGATGTCACAGATGATATTCTGTTTGATGAGAATGGTATTTCACTATCAGGCAGCACTTGTCTCATTGCTGTGAGGATGAGGAGTGTGATGATAATCAAGATGAGGATGACAGTAGTAAAGGATTTCTGTGTTTTGAAGAGTAATAAAAGCTTGCTTTTTTCTTTTATTGTATCATTTGCTTATTGTTCTTTAAAGATGAATTAGAATAATATTTTTGTATATGAATTTTGAGATGATTAAGATAGTTTGGATTCACCTAATAATGTATGGTGTTATAAGAATAGTCATATGTGTAATGAAGTGCTTTTGTTTTAAAAGAATTAGAAGTAATCTGATATATGCAATAAAAAAAGTCAGTTCCTCCAAAATGTTTTTTTTTTTTTTTTTTGCGCTAGATTATGGGTGCATCTTATACCATGTGTCTTATATGGTGGGAAATGTGGTCATTGTAATTACTGTGATGAGTATCTAGTATTTCTGTAGAATTTCTTTATCCCAGCTTATTTTATTTCTGGGAGTTTCTGAAGGACCTAAAACAGCTTTGATTGCTTCAACAAGTCCGAATTATTTCCATGGTATTTGACACTTTCGGTAGCTTTTGCTTATTTCATATGTTCCAGATGTTCCTCTCATTTTCTGCATAAGAATTTTAATTTTACTTGACTGTAAAGAATAATGTGCTTATGCCTCCAAGGCTATTATAGAAAATGGAAAATTAAAATATATCACAAAAATACAACAAATTAATGGTAAATTAGGGTTGTACTTGACAAGATCAAATTCTTCTACCTAAGTACTATGACAACCCAGTATTTAAAACAAAATAAAATAAGAAAACAAACAAAGCACACTTAACCCTCCCTAGCAGTGTAAATCCCATCCAAAGAGATGTGCATGTAACCAAAGCCCGAGTGCCACTTTCATGACAAAAATGCAGTTTTAATGCAGTATTGCCAGTTTTAGACAGTTTGCGTGTATTATTTTTTAAGACTTGTGAATGTGGTGTCTTCACTTTTGAAGAGATATACAGGGTGATTAAGGGAATAGTAATTATTTTGGGAAGCTATAGTGTCGATTATCCTTAGTAAAAAAGTTCATATAAATGTGTGTCCAATTCTCAATGTATACAGAGATATAGCTGTTTGAAACTGGCACACACAAAGCCATTATGAGAGGTATTAAAGAACGATAAATGACTTTATGTAATGAAGTTTCTCAAGCCCTCTGAGTTTACGAAACCATGAACAAATCCGATTATATACTTAGTTATATCCTCACATCTGATTCAGACATTAATTAAAAAAAGAAAATCATAATGGTTTGACTTCTTTTTGAATGATACAAAACACAAATAATTGACAAATTTTTTTATGGTTCACAATAGACGTTTGAAAATCCCGCCGCCAACCTCAATGCACTTTGCAGCTCTTATGGTAATATGATGTGTTATTCTTCTGAGGTCATCTTGTCATTCCTTTATGAGGGCAGCAGTATCCAAAATGCGAGCAAGAAATTCGTCTCTTGTGTTCACCTTGTCTTTGTATGCTGTGCTTTTTATCCATTCCCGCAAACAAAAATCTAATGGAGTGAGGTCTGGAGACCTTGGTGGCCAGTGAACGAAACCACCATGGCTGATCCATCATTCAGGGAAAATTTGATTTAGATATGGTATAACCAGATGGGTACAATGTGCAGGAGCTCCGTCATGTTGAAAGTACATACCAATCCTTGTAGCCAAGGGAACGTCCTCCAATAGTAGTAGAAGTTCGTTTTGCAGAAATTCTAGGTAAATGAGCCCTTTAAGACTATTTTGTAGCACAACAGGCCTAATCAATTGATTGTCAATGATACCGCACCACACTTTACAGATAAGCGATGTTCAAAATTTGTTTCTACAGTGGAATGTGGATTTTTGTCTGATCTCCTATGAGAGTTACGGTGTTGTTGATTCCGTCATGGGTGAAAGTAGCTTCATCACTGAACAGTATTAATGGAATTAATCAACGATTAGCATTTACCCACCGACTAAATTCCAATCACTGGGTGTCGCCTCCTGGTTGAAGGTGTTGCACCCGCTGTATGTGAAAGGGATACAAGCCATGCTCACGTAATGTTTGCCTTACTCTTGTCTGTAGAACAACGATATGCATAGAAATTCTTCATGTGCTAATAGTAAGACTGCATTCTACCAACTGAAGAATGTTTTATTTCAACCACATTTGGTTCATTTGTATGTTCAGAATAAATATGAGTGCTGGGAATTGTACCACTAGTAAATGCTCTTGAATCCAGTATTCTGTGGTTAGGAAACTGTGACGGTATTCTCCACAAGCAGCAGTAGCACTTCCATCACAAAAACCATAGACAAACACCATATCGGCATATTCAGCATGTGTAAAGATCTGCGGAATTCTTAACAACACTTCTAATAGCATCAGGTTATAACTGCTTATTGATCACATCTGTTTCAGGGAGCTGTGCGCACTAGTTTCAAACAGTTGTATCCATTGAGAATTGGACACGTTTATATAAACTTTTTTACTCAGAATAATCGCTACTATAATCTCCCAAAATATTTACTATTCCTCCTGAATCACCTTGTATAGGGAAAAAGACTTTAAAAAAGTATATGGGAAAAGAGTAATAACAAGTACAGGTCAATGTTGCAAAAAAGTCGAGAGTCAGGGTTAAATATGAAAGTGTGCCATTCTGCCTAGACACGATAGGAGGGAATACATGATGAGAGCCTTGTCAATCAATTCGGCCCTGGAGGGAACGTGCAAGGCTCAAGGGGTAGATTTTTTTTCAGCGTAGTCTGTGCTTGTTAACAGGAGAGACTGCTTCTACAGGGATGGGATACACTTAAATAGAAAGGGTGCAAGAATATTTGCTGATGCTATCAAGGCAGTGTTAGTCGGAAAACTGCTAGCTTGTGGGGATTCACAGACTAAAAGGTTAAAAGTAGCCGCAGGCAGAGGTGAAGGTGATTCTTGCTACTCCAGGTGGCTACTTATTCTAATAAGTAGCCATCTGGAGCGAGAGGTGGTGCGGGTTTCAGGGATTGATGGCAGTCATTGTGAAACAGGTGGGTATATGGGATGTGTTAGGGTAACTACGAATAGGTGCATGTATACCAATGCTAAAAGTATAGTAAATAAATTTGATGAATTTGAAGTGTTGGTCAAGACATCAAAGGCGGATATTGTTAGGATAGTAGAGATGTGGTGTCACACAGATATAAGGAATGCAGAACTGGAATTTGGGGAGTACAATGTGTACAGAAAGGATAGGCAGGATAGGAAGGGAGGGAGGAGGTGTTATGCTATTAATTAAGAAAAACATAAAATCAAAAGAAGTGCATCCAGTTGATATAGATGAACAGTGCACTGTTGAGTCAGTTTGGTGTGACATAAGCACTGCGAAAGCAAAAATAAGAGTAGGATTGTTATAGGCCTAATGACTCGAATGAGTACAATGAACAGTTGTAGAGAGAAATAGTGGGCAAGTAAATCAGAATGTCTTATAATGGGATATTTTAACTTCCCAGATATATTGACTGGAACTTGTGGGTTGGTCACTCACAAACTAGCAAGATTTTTGTTGATTTATTGGATGATTGTTTTCTACATCAGCATGTTTGAGAGGCAACCAGAGAAGGTAATACTCTTGATCTGGTTATCAGCAGTGATCATTCTTGTATTAAGAATTTGCAGATAAAGGAACCACTAGGTGGCAGTGATCACAGTGTACTGATGTGGGATTTACTTAAAGATATAATTACCATCAGAGGTAAAGGAAAGGGTTTTTGCTTCCGTAAAGGTGAGGACACAGTGGTCTCAGACAACTTTAAAATTCTGTACAGTGGGATCAACTGACGATGTTACCAACAGTAAATTCTAAGTGGGAAGCATTCAAGGAATTAATCATGGATGCTACTAAAAGTTTCATATCTATTAAGAAATATTGTTCAAGGTTTAGGCCTAAATGGTTATCAAATGAACTAATGAGTCTCGTGACAGAGACAAAAAATGCATGGGATGCATATAAAGTATCAAGCGACTCAGAAGCCTATGGCAGATATAAGCTAGTCTGTGGGAAAAGATGCTAAGAAAAACAGCAAGGATTTCTTTACTTATATAAACTCTAAAAGGAAGGGGATGAATTTGATTGGTCCACTTGATATCAATGGTTCGACTGTTGATGATCCTGCTCAGATAGCAAACAAAGTGAATGAGTATTTTGCATCTACATTCAACCATGAGGAGTTATTAAGGTTTGAAAATGGCAGAAGGTTATCAAATTGTAGCAGGGTGCTTAATGATTTTGTAATAACTGAGAGCAAAGTGGAGGAGAAATTGTTGAAGTTAAACATAAGAAAGGCATCTGGGGTGGATGGGATCTATCCAGTTATATTAAAGGAGGCAGCAAAGCAACTAAGCAAACCCTTAGCCATAATTATGAGAGCATCCTTGGACTCAGGGGTGGTCCCCACGACTGGAGATGTGCAAATGTATCCCCAATTCACAAAGGTGGATAGAAGGGTGACAGGAGTAATTACAGACCAGTTAGTTTAACTTCTGTTCCGGGTAAAATAATGAAGTCACTGGTTAAAGATGCATTGCAGGATCATCTAGACAAGACTGCAGCAATAATTCAGACACAGCATAGGTTTGTTAAGGGAAAGTCTTGTCTGACAAATTTGATAGGATATTATGATGTGGTTACAAAGGAACTAGATGCAAATAATAATTTTGATATCATATACAAGTGACCCCCACTTAACGCTGATAATGCGTTCCGGAAAAATAGAGCGCTAAGTGAATCCGCGCTAAGCGAGCATCGCATTCCCATAAGGTAACATATGTATTTGTGAGTTATGGTCGGTGCCATAGGATATTTCCTAATCAATAATAAATGGTAGTGAAAAGATGCACAAATGTCAGTCAAAATATTTGATATTCAAATATTTGTACATATAAAATATTCCGCATTACATACATATATAATTATGTGGTAACTCCTCACGTATCAAAATTAAACTTAAAATTCCAATTAAAATCATGAATTTAATTGATCTAAATTGATTTAATTTAATTGATGAATTTAATTATGAAAAATGTGTCGATGTTGCGTTGAACTTTGGCCCTCTTCCAAATAAACTAAAAGGGTATTAATTTTAAATCCCCCGCAGTATAATTACCACCCAACAATAAAGTCAACCAATCCTTTGCCGCTTTGAACCCTGGCTTGTTTTTTTCTTCTTTCAATATGAAACTTCTTTGAGGCATTCGTTTCCACAAAAGTCCTGCTTCATCTATGTTAAAAACTTGCTGAGAAGTATAACACATAATACACCTCTTCAATAATTTTACAAGTTTTTTTTTAAAGTTTCAGCTCCTTGATCTGCACTTGCGGCTTCTCCCTGGATTTTAAAGCTATCTATCAACCAGCCCCTACTAGTTTTAAATGGTTCCACATTTTTTTTTTTTTTTTTTAGGTGAGTTTTCTTCAGATCATCATATAGGCTAATCTCTCTTTTATTATTTATAATATTTAACTTAACTGAATTCTGCATTGGATATTATCTTCAATAAAATTAGTTAAGTCTTTCCATTTCAATCCTAATAGCCGGCCTAGCCCTAGTTGCTTGCAGTGGAACCGCTGCTAAAATTAATTCTTTATTTTTTCATAATTGTTCTTACAGATAAACTTGCAAGTCCTAAATTATGGCACACATCCACTTGTCTTTGACTGGATCGATTCGCTTCAAAACGTCTAATTTAATTTTCAAATTCAGTAGTATTCTTCTTACATTTATAGTCTTCGTAATGCGCCCAGACGTTGCTTTTTCATTCTTATTGGCCTTTATTAACTCTTCGAAAATGTAACTGCGTTGGTTGCATTAATTATGATACAATGTTCGAGTAAACTGTCCATTACGCACGATGTCTAATACTGTACTGAGTGATGACTAGACTTCGGATAAATGCATATAATGCAAATATTACAAGCAATATACTTGATCGTTTTTTAAAATGTTGATTGATCTCGGAACTATGTAACAAGTCACTGTACTGCAATTAAATTAGCGTGCGAGAGAATTTCACCATTTCACTGAGTGCGGGAATATTTTTCAAGTCGGCATGGGAAACGTTTTAACCGTATTTTATATTCATTTTCAAGCTATCGACTCCATCAAATGAAACGATTTCGTTAAGTATGCCAAAAATGCAATCTGTAAAAGAGCGTTATAGTGATCTGTGACAGCGTTATAGTCAGATATGGGTTATAATATAAAAGCAGCTTTATAGCAAATCATCGTAAAGCGAACCGCGTTATAACGGGGGCCTGCTGTACTTGGATTTCAGGAAAGCTTTTGACACTGAGCTTTTGCGCATAGAGGACTATTGTAGAAATTGGAGCAGAATGGTATTAAGGAAAAGTTGCTACAATGGATAAAAGGATGGTTGAGTGGGAGAAGACAGAGGGTGGTAATTAATGGGTGCTGCTCTTCGTGGACTAATGTTATTAGTGGAGTCCCACAGGGTTCGGTGTTGGGTCCTCTGTTGTTTTGTATATTTATCAATGATATTGATGAAGGTATATCAGGCTTAGTGTTGAAGTTTGCAGATGATACAAAGGTTGGCAGGGTTGTTAATGACAGTAATGGCAGTGTGCTACTGCAACAGGATCTAGATAATTTGGGTAGATGGGCTAAGAAATAGCAACTGACGTTTAACCTTGACAAGTGCAAAGTACTGCATATAGGTAGAAGTAACCCCAGAGAAAAATACCAACTGTGTGGTACTACACTTAAGGTGCTAAAAAAATGAAAAAGACCTGGGAGTAATTGTGCAGTCAGATATGAAGTTTTCTGAGCAATGCAGACAGGCTGCCAAAGCAGGTCATGGGGTTTTGTCAATGATATATAGGAATTTTGCTAGCAGGGAAAAGGAGGTGATTGTCCCTCTGTATAAGGCAATGGCCAGGCCACGCCTTGAGTACTGCATACAGATCTGGAGGCCTCATTTTAGGAAGGATGTAGATTTGCTTGAGCGTGTACAGAGAAGAGCAACAAGATTGGTGAGGGGAATGAAGGGATCCTCTTGCCAAGAGAGGCTTAAGTTTTGCAAATTGCAGTGGCTGGAGACTAGACACCTGCATGTTGATCTGATTGAGGTGTATAAGGTCTTGAATGGGTTGAGCATGCTGAATTCTGTTGGGATTCTTCCACTTGTTCAGATTACAAACCTAAGGGGGCATAAATTCAAATTAAAAAAAGAAAGATGTAGAATAGATGTGCGGAAATTTGCTTTTAGCCAGCAGGTGGTTAATTGCTGGAACAAACTTCCATCTGTCGTTGTGGAAGTTGATAGGTTAAATAAATTTAAGGAGGAACTGGACAGGATTTGGAGGGAATGGTGTTTTTTTTTTTTGGCTGATGCTGCATAAGCTACTACTACTACATTATAAATATTATAGAATTGTAATTTAATTGAATGCGTAAGTTTAGAGAAACTAAAATTATTGCATTTTATTAAACATTTTCTATACAGTCATAATCTTAGTAATTAGTTCATAAGAAGATAATTATATTTATATATTTATTCTTCACCTCTATTAATCAGAGAAAAAGAAAAAAAAAATTCAATTAATTTAAAAAAAAATCAAATGTGCCTGAAATGGAAAGAACTGTGTACATTAACTTTTTTATTTTTCATACATATACTGGTTATCTGTGTATTATTTATTGCAGCTGAACAACTGGATATTATGTATGTGCTGGTTGAAGGAATGAATGAACAATGAATGGGGGATGTGCAGCAATGAAATGTTCTCAGTTCATGAGTAAAGTCTTCTTTTTGCTCGTTGACCTCTTGGCACCTCCGTAGCCAGGTGGGTAGGAGCAGCAGTGCGTAGCACATGCTTCTTGATTAGACCGGGGTTCGACCCCGTGACCACCAAATACGGAGGATGCAGAAAGGTCAGGGAATGACCACTGCATATCCTCGGAGCAATATGGCCTTAGTTGCTAATGCTCCTAAAAACCAAATAACAACAACAGCACCTACAGGCAAGTAAGGCTCCTGTGGTTGATGGCATATACCCTATAATCTTAAAGGAAGCAGCAAGTGAGTACATTGAACCATTAAGGCTAGTTATGAGAGCATCACTGGACTCGGGAGAGATTCCGTTGGATTGGTGTAAATTGGAACATAAAGGTGGGTCTAGGAGTGTAATGAGAAATTACCGATCAGTCAGTCTAACTTTAGTAGGGGAAATCATGGAGGCAATGATCAAGGATGGAATTCATGATCATTTAGATGGAAATGGAATTCTGTAGGATACACAACATGGTTTTGTAAAGGGAAAATCATGTTTAATTAACCTGGTTAGCTATTTTGACAGGGTCACTCAAGAGCTGGATTTAGAGAATGATTTTGGCATTGTTTATTTGGATTTCAGCAAAGCATTTGACTCAGTCCCACATGAGTGGTTACTTTATAAGTTGGAGCGGGCTGGAATCAGAGGGAAAATCCTTAGATGGATAGCACGATAGCTTGAAGGCACCAGGCAGAGGGTTGTGATAAATAGTTATTCCTCAGATTGGGTTAATGTAAGGAGTGGGGTTCCCCAAGGATCAGTATTGGGACCACTGTTGTTTTTGTTTATCTTAAATGATATCTATGAAGGAATGGAGGGTGTGAGGTCTAAACTTGCAGAAGATGTAAAGATCAGTAGAGTAGGTAATGATCGCCGGCAAGCAGAGCTTCTTCATAGTGAACCTAGATAGACTGCCGGGATGGTCAGAAAAGTGGCAGCTATGCTTTAATTCAGCAAAATGGAATGTCTTACATCTGGGGAACAGCAACCCCAAAATAATTTATACACTTGGTGGAGTTAAACTAAATTCAGTAGTGGAAGAACGGGACTTGGGAGTTCTGATACGGTCAGACCTGAAGTTGTCCGAGAATTGTGGACAGGTTGCAATGTTGCATGGTGTCCTATCGATGATTTATCGAACATTTTCTAGTAGAGATAACAACTTCATAATCACATAAAGGTGATTTTATAACCTTTATGTGATTAAATTATAAGCAATTATTTTTTTAAAATTAGTACCAAAAAACCGTATTTTTTGCATCAATAAAGGAAAAAAATGACCAGGATCCCGGTATTGTAAGCCCTATTACATCCACCTACCAACCAGATCTGTTTCTGCAATAGACTTGTCAATTTGTTCCCCATCCATATTTCCAGTCATGACATGTTTGGTATTAACTGATCCCTTTAACAGTGCACTTTCCAATTATTTGCTCAGTACAAACAGGGGTAACTCCAAATCCTGATCAACAATCCACTTGGCAGTTTAAATAGGCAAACTGGGGTGGCTATTCTGCCCAAATACTCTTACACAGATTTTATGTTCAAAGACAACATATTGATGATGTAAACACTTACATAACCAGTCAGATTCAGACTGCAGCTAAGGCCTCCATTCCAAAATCCACGCCATATCAAAATCACAGGAATTAGTGGTGGAATACATATTGCTGCAGGTCCAGATGGAGTTCATTATGTTATTCTAAAGCATTTACTTGAAGAAGACTTGAGAACCTTATTAATTTTTTTATAATTGGATCTTCTCTGAAAATGCCTATCCTTCTTCATGGTGCCATTTGTTCATTATTGCCTTACCAAAACCAGGAAAAGATCCTTCCTGTGTTGATAATTACAGGCCAATATCTGTTATGAGCTGCATGGGAAAAATTTTCAAAGGAATGGTTCATACTAGGCTCACTTACATCCTGGAGTCATAGAATCTCCTTCCAGATCATCAATATGGCTTTCAAAAAAATAGATCAACCCTAGACGTGCTCATCAAAGCCGAATCTCATATCCGCAATGCCTTTGTCATGAAACAACATCTAGTCATGGTCAGTTTAGATCTTGAAAAGGCATTTGATACTACATGGTGTCATGGTATACAAACCTTTACCATCTGGGACTTAGGGGCCATTTTCTGGAAATAATTCAGAAATTTCCTGCAATTGCGTTCTTTTCAGGTCCGATATAAAAACGTATTCTCTACATCTCACATTCAGGAAGAGGGAGTCCCACAGGGATCAATACTTAGTTCAACACTGTTTTCAATCCGAGTTAGCAGCGTGACACAAGATATCCCAAAAACTGTTCAAACTTATATTTATGCAGATGACCTTACCATTTCCTGTCAATCTCAAAGTATGAATACCATCGAATGGGAGCTCCAATTTGCCATAACCAAAATAGAATCCTGGACTTCACGGAATGGCTACCGACTATCAGAAAAGAAATGCACTGTAACTCACTTTTGCAAGAAACAAGCTCTCCGTCCCAAACCTGAACTACAAATAAACAATACTCCAATCCTGCTTGTTAATACCATTAAATTTTTTGGATTAATATCAGACTGCAAACTAAATTTCCAAGCACATGTCACTTATTTGAGAACTTCTTGTATAAAGCACTTGAATATGCTTTGATCGGTCTTGTCGATATCATGGGGAGCCAATTGGTATACTTTGCTGCACATTTATAGAAGTTTAATCCATTTGTGGCTAGATTATGGTTGTCCAGTTATGACGGCGCCTCCGTAGCCAGGTGGGCAGGAGCAGCAGTGCGTAGCACACGCTTCTTGATTAGACCGGGGTTCGAGCCTGTGCCCACCAAATATAGAGGATGCGGAAAGGTCAGGGAATGACCACCGCATATCCCCGGAGCAATATGGCCTTAGTTGCTAATGCTCCTAAAATCCAAATAACAAACTAACAAACCAGTTATGACTTTGCTGGGAGCACTACTTTAAAACGGCTAAATACGATCCATCACAGTGCTCTGAGGAACTGCGCTGGGAGTTTTCAGGACTTCTCCAATCCAAAGTCTATATATTGAAGCGCATGATCCCCCATTACACCTGCATAGAAAAACACTTCTGCTCCACTACGCTGCTAAGATCCAGAGTATGCCATTGCACCCAAGTTGGGAATATCTTTATAATACTCAGTGGGAATCCTTCTATGAGAGCAAGCCAAATGAAAATAGACCTGCTTTGCTCAGGATCAAAGAGCTTGTTCAGAGTTGGAATGTCAATGTAAATTAAATTTTTCAAGACACAACTGCATCTGTTCACCTTGGACATATGTGTTTGTCTCTCAAAAGATTTACACTTTTTCCAGTTGGGGAAAAATATTATACCTCCCTGCAATATCAGACAGTTACATTCAGCACATGCTACTAGGAACAACCATGCCTGTAAAATTTATATGGATGGTTCCAAAACTGACGGTATAGTAGGTGCTGCAGCAATTTTTCCTTTATGTACAATTTCAGCCACACTACTGCTAGCTTGCAGCATCTTTGCAGCTGAATTATATGCTACTAAGTTAGCTCTTAGTAAGATTATTGACCTTTCCATCTCATCTGCCATAATTTACACAGACTTCCTCAGTGCTGTCTCTGCCATAAGGAAGAATTCCCTCATTATGTTACATTGAAACAGATTCATTCCCAGCTATTCTCTTGCAGTGTGTTCAATCAGTTTTTGCTGGATCCCTTGTCATTCTGGTATTCCGGGAAATGAAAGTGCTGACTTTCCCGCTAAACATCCTCAACCCGCTCTCTCACGACATTCTCAAGTTCCTTACACTGACTATAAATCTGTCATACGCAAAGTGTGCTACGATAAATGGGCACAGAACTGGAAATGGTAACACCAATAATAAACTTTACCAGATAAAAGAAGATCCAAAGCTGTGGCTGTCTGGTTTCCAACGAAACAGACAAGGGGAAGTGGTACTGGCAAGACACAGAATTGGACACACTCATCTCTTACTGTTATTGGGACAAACCCCTCCTCAGTGCTCATCCTGTCAGATGCAACTTATGATCCGTCATTTTCTGGTTGATTGTCCCTGACATTCAACCATCCGGTCAAACACTTTTCAGTCACTCTCCATATTGAATATATCACCTGATTTATCTAATTTCTTAGGAAATGAAGCAAACATTGAAGAACTTTTATTGTATCTAAAACATATTGGCTTGTACAGAAGCATATAATTTAATATCTCTAACAATATGCTTCTTGTGAATAAACAACGAACAGACACAATATGGCCTTAGTAGCCCTTGTGTCATTAAACCCAATATCAACAACAACTTCCACCAGCGGCCACTAGATCCGGGTTCTCTAGTATTCCTTTCTCTTTGTCTGCACCAGTTTTTTTAAGTGCTGTAATTCAGGGGTCCACCAGGGCTTTGCCCCACTTGTGGGCGTTTTCCTTTTAATGGCTATCGCGGCTGCCTCGGTTAATTCTAGTTACTAATTTTTGTCTTTCATCAGGCTCCTCGGTCAGGTCACAGTCCTTCCCCCCCCCCATCCAGATTGCTGCCTTCTGTCGTGTTGGGCTTTCCTGGAAAGCTGCTCCTGGAAAAGTTTCCAGGTTGCTTTTGATATTGCGAATCAGTTTTGCATTTTCATTTTTATTACAGTTCTTGTGGTGGGTCTCCGGATCCAGTAGGTGATAGTGCTGGGCAGTGTTATTTTTATACCACCAGTGGTGGTGTCATGTTGATTAATAGAGTGAAAAATATACCAAAATTGATCACTGATTTTTCTGCAACTAAGCATGAAATCCTTTGAAATGTTCTTGAAACTTAGGTGATTTGACAATCACCTAAGTTTCAAGAACACACCAGAACATCTGCACAGGGTTTCAATCTGTCTAAACTCTTTAAAGTAACTCACACCATCTGAACTCAGCAGAGTATCTCAGAGTAACACTATCTAAACTCTATAGAGATTTGCACAAGATAAAATCACCATCTGAGCTCACCTGGACACTGGACACAGGAACACTGCTGTTCTTTTTGCCTACTGTGTCCATTTAAATGGAAAAGGAAGTGGAGAAAAGTTGCCTAGATTTTTAAACTCTTTGAAAGAAAAGAATTTTAATGAAGTTCAGTGATGGATTCAGAGGTAATCATTCTTTCCAGAGGTAATCATTTCATCTAACATTTGACTGATCAATGACCAAAGAAGTAAACTTGGAAAGAACTGGATTTGCCTTGATTGTCAATACATTGAGTTATGAAAAAGGAAGGTTTCAAATGTTTTAAGGTCTTAAGACATTAAACACAAATCAACTACAAACATGGGAGTAGGGATAAGCTGTGAGAAGCATATCAGATTTTGCAGAATCAATTTCCTTCCTTTTCTTGTTTTCAGATGAGAGTGAATTTATTTGAATAATATTTCATGAACCTGTACTTTTTTGGGGGGAAATATCCCAATTTTTTGCAGGAATTGAGGAATATCTTCTACATGTTACCAGTGAAGCCATTGTTGATCCTCACTTTCTTTTTGGATGGTGGAATTACTGTCCAAAAAAGAGAGAGGTAAAAATACTTGGATGTATTTGAATATCGGCTTATTCCTGGGGTGAATACAAGTTGTTTATTCACATTGACTTGTAACAGGGTCTTGTAAGGTACATTTGTATAATGTGAACAAACTTGAGTGGCCATCTGTGATGGTTTACTAGTTTGAGAGCATCCAGATAAAAATAGTAACTGATTGGGATGTGTAAGCTACCCACAGAATTAGTTCAGTGATGTTCAGATTTTCTGTTATTTATCATCTGTCTTTATTTGCATTATGGACAATTTTACACTTGCAAATATTAGGAATATGAAATATTGTTAAATTTTTGTAATGAAAACATAAACTTGAGATTCAAAGTGAAACTACCATTGTTAAGAATTTTAAAACTCAAATTTTTAGGTAGTGGAAGTGATTCTGCATCTCTGATGACATCGGCCAAGAGAAGTGATGAATACTATATCCTGAATGGAAGTAAAGCCTTTATCAGTGGTGCTGGTGAGAGTGACATATATCTTGTCATGGCTCGTACAGGAATTGCGGGCCCTAAAGGCATTAGCTGCATTATTGTAGAAAAGGGAATACCTGGATTAAGTTTTGGAAAGAAAGAAAGGAAGGTAAGGTGATTTTTTTTTTTTTTTTTTTTTTTCCAGTATTCCTTCCTCCCCCAACACACACAAACACACACCAGTTGTTTAATCTGTTATTGCAATGAATAAGCGTGCTTACTACTGAAAACATTGTTTACTAGCTCTTACTTATATGACAAACTTCTGTTGTACAAAGTGGTCCAATAAAAGGTAATTAGAAATATTGGTTACTTTTTTTTATTTATTTATTTATTTTTGCCTACGTTGTATTTTTAGCAGTATTATGAATTAATACATCAGTCTGAGCTTTAGAATAAAAATAACATACATGCAATAAGGAACACCTTATGATGCTTTATTTGACTATAAAAAAATCTTCAAAATGTCCACCTCCACATTCTGCATATATATGGAATTGACATAGAAGAATTTTTGAATATAGTGTAAAGTGAAGTGGTTTGGGTGAGATTAGAAATAACTCCAGTTGCATCAGAAATGATCATTTATAGGTCTTCAAAAATGTTTTCTTGTATTTATCCTCACTACAAAGAAAAAATTAGGTGAGTAGTTGGGTGATTTGGCAGGTAAGAAAATTTTGAGCATTGAAAAGTTATTTTCTGAGAAAAGGGGTTACCAAGAGCTCCTGCACAGACAAATGAGTTACAAGAGCAGGTTATTTTATTTATTTATTTTTTTTTTTTTTTTAAACATGGAAGATTGTTGAAACCTACTAGTAGGTTTCAACAACTTACTGGTAGGTTTCAACTTACCAGTAGGTTGTAACCAGCAGTACATGGATCAGTGGTTGAAGTGCTAGAATAATTGACATTGCACATAATTGATATTGGAGGCTTGAAGTGGTGGAACCCATGTTTAGTCTCCAAAGCTAAGTTCCGGTCAACCCTTCCCCACCTTTTCCATCATGCAGTATGACTGATGACTTTTGAGGTTATGATTGAACATCATGGCAAGATCCAATCTTCCTTACATTTCAAGGGTACAGCTCTTAAACGGTGTTTGCAGGCCGGCCACTAGTTAGTACACCGGACCGAACCTATTGGTAACTCTTTAGGAGGCTTCCAGATCAGCTAGTGTATAATCTTGCTACCTCTACTCTGCCAGATAGTGAATGGAGGGAGTCCGAGTAGTGTGTATGCGGATGGGGGGGGGCATTGTTGAGGCCATGTTATGTCAAGGATCTGGGTATATTCTTACCATGCGTACGCCATATCCAAAAATTTCATTACTTCATATAGCATGTTCCCCCCACACACTTTTTCTTACTATTGAATATACCATGAATTGTCAAACTAATAGAGTAAGCTTATCTGCAAAAAGATCTAAACCTCCCAAGCACTTTCTAGTTCATTTCACAAATATACGTGGTCTCA
The DNA here is from genome assembly GCF_048544385.1 of Mastigoproctus giganteus. Lineage (NCBI taxonomy): Eukaryota > Metazoa > Arthropoda > Arachnida > Uropygi > Thelyphonidae > Mastigoproctus > Mastigoproctus giganteus. The sequence goes on from NC_143588.1 coordinate 2,511,419, forward strand.
ATTCTAATCTCAACAATGTCCATTTCCACCTGCAGTCTGCCAAATCCCTTGTACTTTTTCTGACAGAATCTCAGTTATCGGTTGATTCAACTACTGTTCATCTCAGTTGCCCAAATTATTCGCTGTATGATTCCTTCTCTTCAAAGGTGTGCATATGTCCGTTCCGATATTCCCTGTCAGAGACTTGGTAATTTGGAATCTCCTATTTTCGATCTTCTCTGGCTTAAAATCTCTCTACCTCATTGTGTCAAATTCATCTGTTGTCTCTACCGTTCTCCCAACTCCATGAATCACTTGGAGCTCTTTGACTTCCTCTCTTTGCAATTTGACTTTCTGCAGTCCAACTTTCCTAACAGTGAGGTAATTTTCCTTGGTGATTTTAATGTTCACAATTCCAGCTAGCTTCCATTTTCTAGTCACACCGACCCAGCTGGTCAAGATGCTGAGGCTTTTGCACAGATTGTTCATTTACCTACAAGAATACCAGACAATCCTAATCATACAGCCAACACGCTTGATCTTTTTCCTACAAACAACCCTTCTAAGTACACATCGAAGTGAGTGGTCCTTTAGGCACCTCAGATCACAACTTGGTGATTATGTCTTCTCTAATGGAGCTTCTATCTCATGGCTATTCCCAACTTCATATTGTTTGGCATTACAAGAGTGCAAATTGGGATGACCTGTGTAAACGGGACTCACCGGACCAGGAGATCCATCTCCAATCACCCCAGGTTCAGTGCTGATGTTCTTTCGCCCAGTTGAGGCATAGAGTTTTGTGTCTTGGTGTTAGTAATGTGACTCTGGTGGGTTAGCAGCTCCCATAACCTATTGCAGCTAATGATTGCCTGATGGTCTTGGTGGAGATATTTCTGGCATCTCCATCGCTGAAGTCGGTGGTGATTTGTGCCACTGTCACTCTCCGGTTGGCTGAAACAGTGCGAGACCGTTGACACATTCATCCACCACCTTTCTCCACCCACTGCGCTGTCCACGATGAGATGTTATTCTGAAAATAGCATATTCCCGATACACTCTTGATACTGTCGTATGGGGATAGTGCAATTTCTGTACCACCTCCACGATAGAGTGACCAATTCGTCAGGCACCCATTATCATGCCTCTTTCAAAGTCAGTTAACTCACAACATTTATCCACACTGACATCGAATGTCAGTTGTGGATAGTGATGCAATGTACCTATATACCTGCCAAGCAGTGGGTTCATCCACTAGCGGGAGGGGTGACAGTGTCGCATTGCCCAGGAACCAGGTATCCCATGAATTCTGTCCTTTCAGTGTATAAGCTTGCTTTCTTGTATCATATGCCTCTACAACTGCTAATGTTAACTGTCTGAAAGAAAACCTTTAATCCAGCCTAGCTCCTCTCTAAGGTGTCTGATTAATAGAGCTTGACATATTATTATGTTTCAAGCTCTGTATCCATATATTCATATCTATCTTCATATAGGTATGCCTTGCGGACCTTTGCAAGTGAGTTTTGGCATTTGACTTTTGGCATTTGACTTCTTCAAAAACTGTGCAAAAAATGTCTTGTCTTGTCCATCTTTATCATTATCCCTCCTCTTCCTCCTCTAGAAACCTTTCTTCTGCTACTGTTTTTAATTCAGCCCCACCAAATGTATAAATTATTTTTGTTGCACTTCTCCAAGTGTGAGATATTGCATTTTTCTGTATTAAAACATAGCTGCTGCTTTTCTGAACCATTCTTGAAGCCCACTGAAGATATCCTGAAGTAATGTTACTTGATGATCGTTAACCACTTTTCCAATCTTTACATCATTAGCAAATTTTGAACTTACTTCCTCTATCCCTTCGTTGATGTCATTTTAAAAAAATCATAAAGAATAGTGGTCCCAGAATCAACTCCTGGAGACACTGCTAATATTAGTCTTTTTTACATATAAAAATAAAAACTGTTCAAGTTTTAAAAATACAAACTTTTACTAGTAATTACCCAAGATTAGTATATTACTGTTTTAAAAAAAAAAAAAAAAAACTGATTTAGAATTTGTAACTCTTCAAAGGAAGGGTTACAAATTCTAAAATACTTTTGTAATATAAGATATCATTGAAAATTAAGTTAATTACAGCACATCTTGCATGAGTGAGTCATTGACACTACTGCTTTGTTAAAGATCATACAGTTTTCTTATTGTATACAAAATTAAAGTTATTCAAAATTCTAGTTGAATATTTGGCTAAGGTAAAGAAAGTCAACACGAGAACGACGAGAAACGTCGGATAACTTAAGCGGAAAATTAGTTTCCCAACACTGGACTCTAGCGCTGCTCGCTCAGTAAACAGACGGTAGGTATTATAGGTCTGGAGCTGAAATTGAGAAGGATATACTGATTGACAGGTAGACATGGCAAACGATGAAATGATTGGTGGTGGGCGCGATATACAACAAGCTACTGTGTAGTCATTGGTTGGTATTATAATGTGTATTTATGAGTAAAGAACGGTGCATAATAGTTTTGTGATGAATGGTAAACAGGTAATAGTAGCGATGAATCTTTTAAAGATGGAAGAAATTTGTAAGGAAAATAAAATGTTGGTTGATTTTTTGATGACAACTAAATTAATAAAAGTTTCGTTCTGTTCATTTTTATGTTCTTCGTTATGTTTTTTTTTTTTTTTTTTTCATTATTAAAAGCAGATTTTTGGAGTTCATGAGTGTTTTTACTATACTATTGATTTAGGTTTAGTTACAAAATAAGGAAAAGGTTTCTTTATTTTTCCTTTTATTTCATAACCTGACCTTAAAAATAAAAGTATAGTGATAAAAAATTAATATTTTGTTAATAAACAATTTATGCACTAGTCCACCCATGATTCTAAAGAAAAAAGGTTATGTTACCCCCCTCCATTTCAGGAGGGGTTCAAGCTCCCATGGGATTCAAGTGGAGGTAACCTGAGTTACCTCCACTTGTATCCCATGGGATACAGTCAGGAGGTAACCTAAGTTACCATTAGTGCTTCTGTGTGCTACTAAAGTGATACTAAACCGATGTTATTGTGGGTTGTGTTCGTGCACATCATTTGCCACTTCTACCTGTAAATCAATATATCGCTCTTGACTTTGCTCCAGACCGATAACACCTACCATCTGTTTACCAAGTGAGCAGCGTTAGAGTGCGGTATTGGGAAAATAATTTTCCGCGTAAGTTATCTGACATTTCTCGTTGTTCTCGTGTTGGCTTTCTTTACCTTCACCGAATATTTTCTTAGAAAAGTTTCTAAATATGGAAATAAAAATGAAATGTTTTAATTTTTACTAATCATATGTAAGAAAATATGATTTGTATTATGGCAGAAATGATGTTTTGCATAGGTTGGATGGAATTCACAGCCAACTAGAGCTGTCATATTTGAAGACTGTAAAGTGCCAATTGCTCATAGATTAGGCAATGAAGGAGATGGCTTCACCATTGCTATGAAGGGTCTAAATGGTGGCCGTGTAAATATTGGTAAGTTTAATTTTGGTTTTCTCTTTGAGAAGTGTAAACTTGTCTTCAGTGAAAAAAAGGAAAAAGAATGTAATAAGAATGTAATAATAATGTAATTCACTACTTGTAATCAAACTATCTTTATTAAATGTAATTACAGTTCTGAACAGTAACAATAGAGAATTTAGTCATAACCATTTGACTGTGGTAAGTAAACTGAGAACAACTAGGAACAAGGGGAGGATAACCCTTCCTAGCTTTCCTTATTCCCTGACCTTCATTCCCATCCCATATGTGTATATATATATATATATATATATATATATATATATATATCTAGCCAGCCACTGCTACCACTAGTATGACTGCTTTCCAGTCCTATCCCAGGAAGACCAGCACCAATTTCCTCACTGACAACAGCAATTCCCTTGTACCCTTCATCATTCTACAATTCTTCTGCATCAGACCAAACCCTCCAGAATGTTTGTCCCAACAAAAAGTCAACCCATTGTCAAGGCTATACAAGTGAGCTTGGTGCCTCCTTAGCCAGGTGGACAGGAGCAGCAGTGCGTAACACACGCTTCTTGATTAGACCGGCGTTCGAGCCCGTGGCCACCAAATACGGAGGATGCGGAGAGGTCATGACCACCGTGTATCCCCGAAGCAATATGGCCTTAGTTGTTAATGCTCCTGAAAACCAAATAACAAACAAGTGAGCTTATTGGTTTTTTTTTTTTTTTTTCCATTATCTCATTATTTGTCCCAATAGAAGATCCTGAATAAGCGATCATAATGTCTAAATTCTCTGTTATCATTTAGATCTATAAATTTAATTATTATACGTAAAGAAGTATTTCTCTTCTATTTAGTGAACTTGTGTGATTCAGTTATTCCTTGCAGTTTTCACATCAGAAGGAAAACAAAAGAGTATTTCCTAAAAATGAGATAATCTTTCTTTTCAGTATCATCAAAATTATCTGAAAGCTGGTTTTTTTTTTTTTTTTTATAGCCTAAATAGTGATTTAAATTTTATCATAAAATATTTTATTTTCCCGTTAAAGTAAAACTCTAATTCCTTATTATTTTAATGTATTTAGAATAAAACACAGTGTGGCAGTTGGTTTGTCACCTTGTGTATCATTAATTAATCTGAACTGCAATGTAACATAAGTAATCCGGAATAATATTTTTATTTTGTGTTGACCAAGGTGTAAGATGTTTTAACCTCATTTAGAACAGCCAACGCTCCCAATTTAAATAAATAATCTTTATTTTGCTTGATATGTATCATAAGTAACCTGAAAATAATTAAATTAAATTAAATTAAATAAAGTAAAATCAGCAAATAACAAAACTTGAAGTGTTTAGAGCACCACAAAATCTATTGGATGGAATGAGATGCTGATCTTAAAGTTAAAATCATATACTCATTCATGTGGTGGATGTTTACCATGAAGGACTTGGAAGCATCACTGTTTCCAGTGTGGATCTTGGAAGAATACCTTGTTCATGTGAGATCCATGCCACCATCATTACTTGAACTGGTATAAATATATTTATTGGAGAAGGAGGTTCCTATTACTGAAGTAGATTTTAAGTGATGTGTTCAGAATAAAACAGTGAAATGGGGTATTTTCTCTTCATTCTGTAAGTTGTTGAATCTTTTGATGTCTTAAAAAATTTACTGCATTAATCAGTTTCTTTTCAATTTGCAGAGGTCTTTCAGTTAATCATAATTTGTTGGGGGAAGAGTGATAACTCGGGATAGCTCTTCGTATCATTTGAAAACTTACCTGCAAAATCCAACTAGTTGGGATTCAGAGTGTAAAACCTGTCTGCTTACCTGTTTTGTATGTATCCTTTTTCCTTACAGCTCAACTAATGGGGGTTTTTTTCATCAATGTTGATTTTTCTGTTGAAGATTAGTGATAGTATTAGTAGTGGCAAATGATGCAAGAAAGCAAGTTTTTATATGGCATCAGCCAGAAAAAAAACTTCTTATATCACCTATCTATCTCCTCTAAGAATTTGTCTAGTTCTTCCTAAAAATTATCCAAACTACCTGCTTCCAGCATACTAGGCAGAAGGAAGGTCGTTCCAGCAATCAACTGCCTGTTGGCTGAAGGCAAATTTCCACATCTACAGCCTGCAATCATCTTCCTGAATTTAAATTTATGTCACCTCATGTTTGCATGAGTAAGAGGAAGGATACCATCAGCATTTTGCTTACACACTCCATTCAAAGCCTTAAACACCTCACTCACAATTTGTTTCAGGTACCTGGTTTACAGATGCTGCAATTTGCAGAACTGATGTCCTTCTTGGTAAGAGTACTCCTTTCTTGTTACCCCTTTGTTCTCCCTTACCAATCTCATTGGCCGACCGGGCTAGCCGAGTGGGTAAAGTACCTGCCCGGCAACCCAAAGGTCGCGGGTTCGATTCCCGCCTCGGGCTTGGATCAAAGTACTGTAAAAACCTTGGGAGGTGCAATATGGCCACAGAAGCCGATGCGCCAACAACTACCAAATCAAAATCAAAAAAAACCAATCTCATTACACTTCTCTGCATCCCATTCTAACATACCCACATCCTTTCTAAAACGAGGCTTCCAGACTGATATGCAGTACTCCAGATGCGGTCTAACCATTGCTTTACATAATGGTATAACAACCTTCATATCTCTGCTGGAAAATTCCTGTGTATCATTAAAAAAAAGCCCCATGAGCTGTCATAGGAGCCTGACTTCGCTGTTCAGAGAACTTCATGTCTAATTGCAGTTAGACTTCATGTCTAACTACTTCTGGGTATTTTTTGTTCTCCACGACCCTGAATGTGGTACCTCATGGTTGGTATGTTATTTTGGGATTGTTTCTACCAATATTGCATTTGTTAATATTAACTTAAATTGCCACTTCTTGGCCCATCTGCCTAATTTTTCTAGATCTTATTGCAGTAACTTATATTGATCATCTGCAAGCAGATATTAAGCCTGGTATGCCTTCATCAATATCATTGATAAATAGTGAAAACAACAATGGGTTCTAGCACTGAACCCTAGGGAACTCTGGGGTATGCCACTAATAACATTAGACCAAGAAGAGAAGTGCCCACTGATAACTAACCACTCTGTCTTCTTGCATTCAACCATCTCTCATAGCAGTAACTTGCTCCTAATGACAAAATTACAGTAATAAAAGCTTTTGTGAAATCTAAGTACAGGTAGTTCCCACTTTACAGGTTTTTGCTTTATGAATTCCTGAGTTTACGAGTTCTTTTTTTCAAGTATCAACAGAATCGAAAATATGAACATTAATTGCAATAAATAAATGCCAAACATTCATAAATACAGCATTTCAAACTATGTGCGTAGCTATACAATACATTACTACTGTGCATGCGTTTATTTGTTCAGGTAGAGATAAGGAGAGAAGTCCAACTCTTAAAGAATTTGAAAAAAAATCCATATTTTAGATGCAATCAAAATAACAAAATGAGTCTGGGACAAAATTAGAGAGAAGAACATGGTGTCTGGAATAAACTCTGTCATCATTTTATTGATAATTTTGAAGGATTTCAAGAATGAAGAGGGTGTACAAAATGAAATAGAAGCAGTCATTAATATTGCTAACCAATTGCAGCTTGAAGTCTCTAAAACTAAGTCTCTCCTCCTCCTCCCCTTGAAACGGCAAAATGTGAAGAAGCTGAGGGAAAAGAAGATTTAACAGATGAAATTCCTGATCATTCCTTTACTCTCAAGGGGCTTGATGAAGCTTTTCAACACATAGAAAAAGCAATTGAGATTTTCGAGTCATAAGATTCAAATTTTGAGCGCATTAGAAAAGTTGCTACAGATTTTAAAAAATGCTTATGCATGCTATTGTGAAATTTCTAAAGAAAAGAGAAGACTGTCTTGGAAAAACATTTCTGAAGAAGAAAACTACTCCTCATGCTTCTAACAAACCCACGAGTGTTCAGCCAACAATGAGTGAAGAACCATCAACGAGTGTGCATTTTAGTCGATGATGATGATGAAGAATATCTACAGGGTGTCTCAAAAATATTGGTACAAACGTTTAGGGGAGGTCGGTAACATCTAAAGGAATGTGAATCGCATAGGAACCCATAACCAGAAACGTCACCATAAGTCTGTACACGGCACTGTTCATCAGTTCGGGAGAGGGAAAATTTCTGGTTTACTCATTCAAGCAGTAGTCGCCGCACGAAGAACATGCATTGATATACGAACTGTGAGCTGGCAGACATGCACCTAGTGTATGGATTAGCAGAGGGCCCACACGGTGTGTGCCCCCATGCGGCACAACATCGCTTCGCAATAATTGTGTGGGCAGGTATGGTCGGTGGCTGCTTAGTCGGCCCATACCTGTTACCATCCCGCATGAACTCCGCTAAATATTGGATCTTTCTTGAACAAGTTCTACCAGGGTTACGTGACGATGTTCCGGCAAATGTGAGACGCAACATTTGGTTTCAACATGACGGGGCGCCTGCCCATTATGGAAGGTGTGTTCGTGACCATTTGAACAGGCATTTTGGGCATCGATGGATTGGCTGTGGTGGACCCATTGTCTGGCTCCCACGCTCACCTGATTTATTGAGCCTTATTTTCTTTCTGTGGAGGGCCCTCAAATCTATCGTGTATGAATCGCCTGTGGAGACGGAAATGGATCTCATGGCGAGACTTGTCTGCGTTGCTGCTACTGTCAAAGAAACTCCAGGTGTGTTCGACCGTGTCCGTCAATCCATGCTGCATCGGTGTTAGGCATGCATCGCGTCTCATGGTGGAACCTTCGAGCATCTGTTGTAACATCATGAAATGCATCCATCTCATACTCCATTGTTAATATTATGTCAAATAAATGTTTGCCACTAATTACTGTCTTGTGTCATTTCTGCTTCTTGTGCCTCTGCTACTACTTTCCTGTGACGTTTCCGGTTATGGGTTCCTATGCGATTCGCATTCCTTTAGATGTTACCTACCTCCCCTAAACGTTTGTACCAATATTTTTGAGACACCCTGTATATTGCAATCAGTGAAAATCATTGAAAAATTTTACATGTATGCCTGATGCAAAGAATAAACATTCTTTAACATTTGTATGACAAATAATTTCTTTATTATTATAATTTGTTTGATTTTAAAGGCTATTTCTTTGGATAAATAGATCGTTGTTGAGAATGCAACCACTGTTTTTAACATTGTCTATGGGTAAAAAATTCCCACTTTACGAGCTTGCGCTAGGAACGAATTAACTTGTGAAGTCAGGAACTACCTGTATATGATGTCATAATTATTTTTTTGAATATAGTTCCTTTGTTGCTGTATCCAGTGACAATATTGTGTGTCCATATTGGTCAGATATGAATGCCACTTAACAAATCCATTCTGTGGCTGCATTCCTCTCTAGATTATTTCTTTAACTAGTGACTTCATTATTTTCTCTGGAGCAGAAGTCACACTAATAGGATTGTAATTGTTCACTTCACCCTTTAATTTTCCTCTTATGAATAGGAGAGCATATCTCCAATCTATAGAATCCTCTCCTGAATCCAAGGATAGGATGTTCTCATAATTATGGCCAAAGGCTTGCTTACCTCTTTAAAGTACTGCTCTTAATATAATTATATGGATCCCATCAGATACAGGTGCCTTGTTTACTTTTAGCTTCATCAGTTTCTCTTCCACCTTTTTATCACTTAGCTCTCTGTAGCTAAGTGATTTTGTGTTATATAATTTGTTTAGCTACTAATTTTCCTTTAGCCAGCAAGTTGATTGCTAGAACAAACTTCCATCTGTTGCTGTAGAAGCTGATAGCTTAAATAAATTCAAGGAAGAACTGGACAAACTTTTGGAGCGAATGAATAGGTGAATGGGTAATGTGTGGTGTTTTTTTTTTTGCTGATGCTGTATGAACTTGCTTTCTTGCATCATATGCCATTACTAATGCTAATTGAGAACCTTTCCACTTGTAGAAGTTGTTTTTGCTTAAAGCAATAGCTGAGTCATGGGGATCCACCATGTTCTTGAATGGGGTATAATACTTACTTTTCTTGACACTGCATAAGATGCCACTAGATTTAATCATTTTATCATGATACCCACTTCTAGTACTGTTTCACACTGTTCAAGTGCATTTTACAGGATCTCTTTGATGGTACGCTTTTGGATATCAAGGTACTTATATGTGGTACTTCTCTGAATATCAAGGAATTTTTGAGGATATTACTTTCTTCATTTCATTGTGGATTGAAATTCAGAGGTTTGATTGGAATGTCTAATGCAGTGTTTCTCAACCTGTTTGCTGCAGCACATTGGTGTGTCGCAGAAAATGCAAATAAAAAAAATTAATAAATCTAATATTTATAATAAAAATTAATTCAAATAAAAAATTTGTTTATTTACTCCTTGCCAATCCAAGTTCCTTCTGGCAGTCAATGTAATGTAACGTTTAATTCCTAGTACTAGATCTGTTCACTTTTATTCATCTTTTGATTCCTAGTACTGGTGCCTCCGTAGCCAGGTGGAAAGGAGCAGCAGTGCGTAGCACATGCTTCTTGATTAGACCAGGGTTCAAGCCTGTCACCACCAAATACGGAGGATGCAGAAAGGTCAGGGAATGACCACCGCATATCCTGGAGCAATATGGCCTTAGTTGCTAATGCTCCTAAAAACCAAATAACAACAACAACGATTCCTAGTACTAGAATTGTTCACCTTTATTCGGTGCCATTCTTATCACTTGAGGGTCTCTCCGAGGCACCCGCAGTGCATTTTGCAGTTGCATATACTGTATGTGCATAAAGTATAGGACTACGAATTGAGTACAACTTGTAAGCAGCATAGTAAGAAATTTCCTTTGTATTTTAAAAGTACTTTTTATTTTTATCTCTAAATCTTCATATTCATTTAATTCCTATAGAACAGGTATTTTCAATTAACTGTATTAGTTTCTAGAAGTAACTTTAATTATTTTAGAAATTATTAGCAATGGATAAATATTTAGTGAAAGAAAATCGGAAGAGGGAACTTATTTTCGAAGTAATGAATAATTATTTACAAGAGTGTTGGCATTTGTACCGACAATGCTCCCGCGATGACAGGAGCACTAAAAGGATTTGTAAACTTAGTAAAATGACACAATTCAAATATTATTCAACACACTGTTTCATACACAGAGAAGTTCTAGTAGCGAAGACAGTTGTACCTGATTTAAAACTTGTACTTGATAAAGCAGTTAAAGCAGTCAATTATATTAAAACTAGCCCACAAAAAATATGTATTTTTGGAAAATTATGCGAGGAACTGGAGTCTGATCATTTTTCTTTAAACATGCATACTGAGGTTCGGTGGCTATCGAAAGGAAATGTGCTTGTGTACGAGTTGTGTGAGGAAATGCTCATAATTTTTTCGCTGGAACAATCAAAATTTTGTGATTATTTAAGTGATGAAATTTGGTGCTGTAAATTAGCTTTTCTAGCAGATTTATTTGTGCAGCTAAATAAATTCAATTCAGTATGGAAGGCTCAGAGGGAAATTTACTCACTTCTATTGACAAGTTGCTTGCTTTTAAAGAAAAGTTGAGTGTATGGAAAAAATATGTAAATGAAAAAATTTAGAAATGTTTCCCTTGACTGCCAAAACGAATTACACTAAAATAATTAATGTAATAAGCGAAACATTACAGCTGTTAAAAACAAAAATTGAGCATTACTTCCCATCCCTTGATACCAAAAATATTTGTGGGTAAGACCCATTCACAACCAGAAACCTTCCAATGTTAGAACTTAATCTGCAAGAGGAAGAAGAATTGGCTGAGATTCGTAGTGACCAGTCGCTGGAAATTCACTTTAATAACACTAATATTAGCAAATTTTGAATCAAAATTCAAAATGAATTTCCGAAAAGGCAATTAGAATTTTATTGCCGTTTTTCACTTTCTACATGTGTGAAACAGGGTTTTTCTGCTTTAAACGAGATTAAACAGACAGACAGACAGACAGAGAGAGAGAGAGAGACTAAAGTCAGTAGAAGAGGTTCTGAGAGTAAGCCTATCCATAAAAATCCTCATATTAAAAAACTGTGCCTCCCATCAAACCCAACTATCTCACTGATTAAAATGTTATAATTGTATATTTTTTGTTTTTATTTAATTGTGTTAATTTTTTTTATGTTTTTTTTTTAAATTTCACATATGTTCTTTTAAATAATTTCCTTTCTTTTAAATTTCATGCAATTCATGTATGTTCAAAAAAGAGATATATATTAAAAGCATTTAAGGCAAATAATAAGTGTATTATTAAATATACCCAACAGAAATAACTGCCAGTTTGTGAATATATATATAGATATGTATTATAACCATACAAATAAATTAGAATAAGTTAAAAATAAAATATAAAATATTGCTGGCAGTATGGCAAAACAAGAGCGAAAATAGTCCAGATTAAACTTAAGAATCAAGCCAAAAAGGGAGGGAAGAGAGGGGTAACAAGAGTAAAAATATTGCATCAGAAAATCTCTAAGATAATTTAGAACATCTAATTATAAGAATAATAAATAATAATTCATTAAATTTTGAAAGCCAATTACAATAGAAATTTAATGGCGCCCCCTCTGGCAGGCACCAGGTCCAAATTTATGTGAAATATCACCAACAGATCTAGACCACTACAGTAAAATAAAACAAAAATAAACCAAAAATGACCATTGCGCCCCATCTCAACAGAGGACCATAAGGCCAATAATGGTCAGGGAATCGCTGCATTTTGATTGCTAGATAAATCGCCACAAAAGCAAGTCGATTGAAAGATCAGTCCACCACCCAATCCCCAGATCGAACTGCCAATGCAGAGGACTTGAATAGCGGTGGTCCTGATGCAGCAAAAAGTAAAAATAGAACAGATATGAGCACACCAGTGCAAAGCCACACTACTAAAAAAAGTAAACTTAACCAGTTTATATAGACGAAAAATGAACTATGGATGGTAGCACAGGCGCAGCGTTAGCAAAGATATGTATTATATATATATTATAATATATATATGTATTATATATAATTATGTTATATATATATATATATATATATATATATATATATATATATATATATATATATATATATATGTATTACTAATTCAAATCATTAAATTATAGGTGAAAACCTCACGAGCAGTACTGTTAATCTCTCAACACTCAATTGCGAATGATTATAATATGAATTTACCCCCCCCCCCGTGTATTGTCATAAATGAATCAAGTTAAAATAACTATTAATTAATATAAGCATGTATTCAACTCTCATATCACGTCAAGGGAATCGGAAAGAATCACGGAAAGACGGCGGCCACCAACCTCCAAAAACCAACCAACACCACATGCCATCATGAGAATTGAAAAACAATTGTTGCGAAATTCTAAAAATGATGACAAATTAATTGTGGTGTTGGTTGGTTTTCGGAGGTTGGTGGCCGCAGTCTTTCCGTGATTCTTTCCGATTCCCTTGACGTGATATGAGAGTTGAATACATGCTTATATTAATTAATAGTTATTTTAACTTGATTCATTTATGACAATACACGGGGGGGGGGGGGTAAATTCATATTATAATCATTCGCAATTGAGTGTTCAGAGATTAACAGTCCTACTCAAAGGTATGAAGTTTTCACTTATAATTTAAGGTTACGGTCAGTCCTCGCATAACACGAACAAATTCGCTGATGCACGATTTGCTTTTGTGTTTACAAGAAATGGCAGTCGAACGCGGAATCACCCCAACCGAACGCAACACGATAAGAATGAAGAGAAGATTCTGAAAACGTATTTATGTGTTTTATATCAGTGAAGGGGAAACACATTTCACCATAATAACATAAAAACCAACACAATTCCAGCTATCGGTATAATTGCAAATGCAATTAGATTGAATTTACTACCAGTTTATAACAGATTCCACTAGCAGAAACGCAACTGGAAATTGTTTTTGTTGTTTTATGGTAGTAACCCCTAGAAATGTGCTTTAGTAAAATGTGAGGTGTTAATAGTGTATCTCTGCCTTTATGGTGTTGTTTATTCAGTTGCTACACGCGGGCAGCTTTGTTTATGTGTATCAAGTGTGCCTTCTTGTTTTGTAATTGTGCTTTATTCCCTAAATATGAGTAAAATACTTAAAAGGTGTGAAAAGGAAGCGTCCTGGTGCACACTGCAGATTCAGATAGGAAAAAAAGTAATATCGATAAACAGAGGTGGACTGGGTCAAAAATTCTTACCCAGGAAAATTTATAGTGGCCTCATACTATGGTTTATGGCCAAAATCACACCGGCCTCTGGCCCACCGGGGTTTCTCCGGTAAGGCTTATGGCCAGTCCGCCTCTGTGGATAGAGAAAAAATATGAAATTGTGAAGTGCTTTGAGCGAAATGAAAGACCATGTGATATTGCACGTGTACAGGCCTAAATGATGCAACGCCGAGAATTACAAAGAATGCAGAGAAAATAAAAAGTTTCATAGCAAGAACAACTCAGAGTGTAATTAAAATCCATTTGATCAAGACACAAAGAATTGGAAGAGATGGAACGGCTGTCATCTGTTTGGATAGAAAATCAAACAAAAAACAAGTTTGCTTACGATAGAAGCAAAAGCATTAGCAATATTTTATTACGTAATAGTCGTAATAAAATACTTACATATTTTATTATGATTATTTATTTTGTTTGGTAATGTTTTGGTTACAAATGTGTGTTCAATCTTGGCTGGTCGGCACCTAACCCTATTTTTCCCATAGGGCCTGTTGTTTATATTGCACGATTTTGCATTGCACGAGGGTTTCTAGGAACACAACTATCGTGCTATACGAGGACTGAAATTTTAGTGTCTTTAAAAGTGTTCCACAACAACGAAAAGGTTGAGAAACTGATCTAATGTGCCATCTCCTATTCCAATGTGAACACCATTTATGGCTGCAATCTCGAGTGAATTTTAAGAGCCACCCAGCCACTTCTGTTACTAGTCTTTACAAAGTCCTGGTGGGATGTTGTAGTGATTGCCATGCCTAAGCATGGCATTACTTTATGCAGTGATGACTGTTTCTTTAAACAGTTGTCTGCTTTTGGAAAAGGCAATTAGAATTTTATTGCCATTTTTCACTTTCTAAGTGTGTGAAACAGGGTTTTTCCGCTTTAAACGAGATTAAACAAATAAAGGGGGGGGGGGGAGAGAGAGACTAAAGTCGGTAGAAGAGGTGCTGAGAGTAAGCCTATCCACTGTATAAGCTGTATGGAAGCAGTTGAATTTTGAGTATCCTAAATATTGTAGATTTACTTGAGAGTGTACAGAGAAGGGCAACAAGATTGGTGAGGGGAATGAAGGGATCCTCTTATCAAGAGAGGCTTAAGTTCTGCCAATTGCAGTGGCTGGAGACTAGGCACCTGCGCGGTGATCTGATTGAGGTGTATAAGGCCTTGAATGGGTTCAGCACGTTGAATTCTGATGGGATCCTTCCACTTGTCCAGATTACGAACCTAAGGGGGCATAAATTCAAATTAAGAAAAGACAGATGTAGATTAGATGTGTGGAAATTTGCCTTTAGCCAGCGGGTGGTTAATTGCTGGAACAAACTTCCATCTGTCGTTGTGGAAGTTGATAGGTGAATAAATTTAAGGAGGAACTGGACAGGCATTTGGAGGGAATGGTGTGATTTTTTTTTTTCTTTTTGGCTGATGCTGCATAAGCTCATACACTTGCTTTCTTGCATCACATGCCACTACTACTATTGCTGCTCCACCACCACCATTTGTATTTCTTCGATGTGAAGAACAAATTGAAACCAGTTGCAGTTGCCCAAATGATTGATTCTTCGTTTGGTTCAAGTCATTTCCAGAATGCAAATGATGTTAACTGACTGGGACAGCAAAATTTTTTCAAGGATTTCTAATTTGTTCCGTAGGCCATGTGCATGCAGACAGAAAAAAAAATCTACAATTCGTTGGCAGGTAATTCTTTTTATTGCTGTTCTTTTTTTCATCTCAGTTATAGATCTGTTGTTTTAAGATGTATCAGGGATACATCCCCAAGCACTTCCTAATTCATTTCACAAATATACGTGGTCTCAATTCTAATCTCAACGATGTCCATTTCCACTTGCAGTCTGCCAAACCCCATGTACTTTTTCTGACAGAATCTCAGTGATCGGTTGATTCAGCTACTGCTTGTCTCAGATGCCCAAATTATTTGCTATATGATTCCTTTCACCTCAAAGGTGGTACTTGTGCATATGTCTGTTCTGATATTCCCTGTCAGAGACTTAGCAATTTGGAATCTCCTCTGTTTGATCTTCTCTGACTTAAAATCTCTCTACCTCATTGTGTCAAATTCATCTGTTGTCTCTACCATTCTCCCAACTCCACTAATCACTTGGAGCTCTTTGACTTCCTCTCTTTGAAACTAGGCTGCCTCCGTAGCCAGGTGGGAAGGAGCAGCAACAGTGCGTAGCACACGCTTCTTGATTAGACCGGGGTTCGAGCTCGTCACCATCAAATACGGAGGATGGGCAAAGGTCAGGGAATGACCACCGCATATTCCCGGAGCAATATGGCATTAGTTGCTAATGCTCCTAAAAACCAAACAACAATCTTTCTAACTTGATTTTCTCCAGTCCAACTTTCCTAACAATGAAGTAATTTTCCTTGGTGATTTTAATGTTCACAATTCCAGCTGGCTTCCGTTTTCTTGTCACACCAACCCAGCTGGTCGAGATGCTGAGGCTTTTGCAATTTCTAATCACTTTGCACAGATTGTTCATTTACCTACAAGAATACCGGACAATCCTAATCATACAGCCAATACGCGTGATGATCTTTTTCTCACAAACAATCCTAAGTACACGGTTGAAGTGAGAGGTCCTTTAGGCACTTCAGATCACAACTTGATGATTGTCTCTTCTCCAATGGAACCTTTATCTCATGGCTATTCCAAACCTCATGTTATGTTTTCTTTTTTATGTAAACCCCAAACACGAGAGGTATTAGAACCTATAGTACTTAGTACCGTGCTTGGGTTGGAAGTTGAGAAGACGAAAGAAGGTATTTGTTGACATTGGACTTGAACTTCTGTAGACTGTAATTTTCAGGAAATATGTATGAAGGAAGGTTGTTCCAGAAAACAGCAGTTGAATGAATAAACAAGGAAGATTAAAAGTTTGTTCTGTGAGTGTGAAGTTGGACGGTAAATGGATGTTGGCTGGTGGCAGCATGTGTTCGGACTGTTTTCAAAGAGAACGGGAATTATAGAAGCCAATTCAGAAAAACAGTGCCCATGGAAGTATCTGTAGAAAAGGCATGCAGCAGAAACAGTACATTTTTGAGACAGCGAGTGAAGAGACTCTGTTAGAGATGAATCATTAATTAACCTAACTGCCCTCTTCTGAATAGAATCAAGAAGCCTCAGCGAGGTTTTGGGGGCACCACCCCAGATGTGGAAACAATATTCCATGGCAGGGCAGATTTGCGATTTATACCGAGTGAGCAGCTGTTTGGAGAAAGAAAAGTAACGCAGAGAGCGAAAGGGAAAACCAAGTTTTTTAGATGCAGAGGAAGCAATATTTGTAATGTGCTTGTGCCAAGAGAGAGAGAGATTAGAAGTCAGGGTAATCCCCAAAAGAGATATATCATTTTGCCTAGAAATCGGAGTGTCACCAAAGATAAGCATAGGAGCAGAAGAATCCTTTTTACGAGATATAAGACAAGACTGAGTTTTAGAAGGGTTGAAATCAACCAAGTTGTCTTTGCCCCACTGGAGAATTACCTGAAGATCGGCATTTAAAGAACTGGTAGCAGATATTCGAGAAGTTGAAGCTGATTGAACAGGACAAGGTTTCTCAAAATGGAAAGTGGAATGCAATGTGCTATCATCGGCAAAACTATGGATAGGATTTCCAGTCAATGGAAGGTCATTAATATACAAGAGGAAAAGAGTGGGGGAAAGAATTGAACCTTGGGGGACACCGGCATTAGTGGAGAAGTTGGAAGAAAGAGAACCATCTACCATCACCTTCAGTGAGCGATCAGAGAGAAAACTGGATAACCAATTACTAAAAACAGCTGGCAAACCATAAGATGGAAGCTTTTTAGAAGACCTTTATGCCAAACACGATCGAAAGCCTTTGAGATGTCAAGAGCAACTACTTGTGTTTCACCGAACCTTTCCATTTAATTAGTCCATAAATGGGTAACATAAGCCAGAATATCACCAGTGGATTGACACTGACGGAATCCATACTGGGTATTGTTGATCAGACGGAGAGTTTCTAGGTAGTTTAAGAGTTGGCAGTTAATTGATTTCTCCATTACTTTAGAAAGAATAGAAGTAATTGCAATGGGACGATAATTGGATGGGAGGGATTTGTCGCCCTTTTTAGGAACTGGCTAGATATGAGCAAATTTCCAAGCAGAAGGAAAAACACCTTTGGAATAAGAAAGTGAAAAAAGGCGGCAAAAAGAAGAGTAAGTTCAGGAGCACAGGTTTTGAGAACAAGTGGAGAAATACCATCGGGACCTGGAGCTTTCTTAGCATCAAGATTCGTCAAAATCCTTCTGACATCCTTTTGACGGAAGACCACAGGAGGCATTGAATGGAGTGTGTTGGTAATGGTGGGAGGTGTTTTACCAAGATCATTAATACATGAGTTGGAAGAAAAATGGGATGCTAGCAGGTCAGCTTTATCCTTGGCTGAAGTGACAACAGAACCATCTGGTTTGGACAGAGGTTGGAGCAGAGATGGGCAAAAGTTGTGGCCAATAGCTTTGGCAAGAGATCAGAATGCTCGGTTAATATTAGGGCAAGAAGCAAGTTTTTTACTCTTAGCCTGTGCCTGTTCAAACTCTAATTTGGACTGATTAATAACTGCTTTACAATTGTTGCGAGCTGTGGTGTAGGCAGAAAATTAACCTTGAGAATTAGAAACAAGCCAATTACGATATGCAACATTCTTCTCTTGAACAGCCTTAGCGCATTTATTGGAAAACCAAGGTTTAGATAAAGGACGAGATTTTAAAGTGGAGTGCGGGATGAAGGATTCCATTCCTGCAAGAATAATTTCACTAACACGACCTGAGCAAACGTTGTTGTCTTCCGTCAAAAGGATATCAGAAGGATTTTGATGAATCTCGATGCTAAGAAAGCTCCAGGTCCTGATGGTATTTCTCCACTTGTTCTCAAAACCTGTGTTCCTGAACTTACTCCTATTCTTTGCCGCCTTTTTTCACTTTCTTATTCCAAAGGTGTTTTTCCTTCTGCTTGGAAATTTGCTCATAGCTAGCCAGTTCCTAAAAAGGGTGACAAATCCCTCCCATCCAATTATCATCCCATTGCAATTACTTCTACTCTTTCTGAAGTATTGGAGAAATCAATTAACTGCCAACTCTTAAACCACCTAGAAACTCTCCGTCTGATCAACAATCGCCAGTATGGATTCCGTCAGTGTCGATCCACTGGTGATATTCTGTCTTATGTTACCCATTTATGGACTAATTCAATGGAAAGGTTCAGTGAAACACAAGTAGTTGCTCTTGACATCTCAAAGGCTTTCGATCGTGTTTGGCATAAAGGTCTTCTAAACAAGCTTCCATCTTTTGGTTTGCCAACTGTTTTTAGTAATTGGTTATCCAGTTTTCTCTCTGATCGCTCACTGAGGGTGATGGTAGATGGCTCTCTGTCTTCTAACTTCTCCATTAATGCCGGTGTCCCCCAAGGTTGAGTTCTTTCCCCCACTCTTTTCCTCTTGTATATTAATGACCTTCTTCCATTGACTGGAAATCCTGTCCATAGTTTTGCCAATGATAGCACATTGCATTCCACTTTCCATTTTGAGAATCCTTGTCCTGCTCAATTAGCTTCAACCTCTCGAAAATCTGCTACCAATTCCTTAAATGCCGATCTTCAGGTAATTCTCCAGTGGGGCAAAGACAACTTAGTTGATTTCAACCCTTCTAAAACTCAGTCTTGTCTTATATCTCACAAAAAGGATTCTTCTGCTCTTATGCTTATCTTTAGTGACACTCCGATTTCTAGGCAAAATGATATATCTCTTTTGGAGATTACCCTGACTTCTAATCTCTCTTGGCACAAGCACATTACAAATATTGCTTTTTCTGCATGTAGAAAACTTGGTTTTCCCTTTCGCTCTCAGCATTACTTTTCTTCCAAACAGCTGCTCACTCTGTATAAATTGCAAATCCGCCCTGCCATGGAATATTGTTCCCACGCTTGGGGTGGTGCCCCCAAAACTTCTCTCAGGCTCCTTGATTCCATTCAGAAGAGGTTCGTTAGGTTAATTAATGATTCATCTCTAACAGAGTGTCTCCACTCGCTGTCTCATAGATGTACTTTTCTGCTGCATGCCTCTTCTACAGATACTTCCATGGGCACTGTTTTTCTGAATTGGTTTCTATAATTCCCACTCTCTCTTTCAAAACAGTCTGAACACGTGCCGCCACCAGCCAGCATCCATTTTCTGTCCAACTTCAAACTCACAAAACCAACTTTTCATCTTCCTCGTTTATTCATTCAACTGCAATTTTCTGGAATAACCTTCCTTCATACGTATTTCCTGAAAATTACAGTCTACAGAAGTTCAAGTCCAATGTCAACAAATATCTTCTTTCGTCTTCTCAACCTCCAACCCAAGCACGGTACTAAGTACTATAGGTTCTAATACCTCTCGTGTTTGGGGTTTACATAAAATAAATAAATAAAAAAATACAAGTTTGGATTGTATTCATTTGGTATATGTTAGGGTCTTTATTGCTTGATGAATCTCCACTTCAGTATGGAGTATCTGTAGTATAGCTAAGATCATTTCTGTTCCAAGTCCAGTCAGTTATGCTGGGAAGTAGTTGACTCAGTCTGGGTCAAAATGATTTCAGTTAATGTCCTTGATAAAACTAGAACTTTAAGGTTAGGGTCTTGTTTTATCACAGAACGTATCCTCCACCATGGTATGCGGGGGCTAGTCTCAAAACAAACAAACAAGCTCTGTTGGTTTGTCTTTTATATGCATCTTTCATTGCCTGGAGTTTTGAAGAAACAGCTGTGCTAATTTTCATTACTGTGTGTTTTTTTAGCCATTGAGTATGGAGCAATCTGTGATTGAGTTGCACTTGTATTACAATAGACCAAAGAATCATGGTCTGCAGGATCCTTTTTGGGGTGAGGGCCAGTGTTGAATCCAGAGTGTTTGCACCGGTAGGAGAGAATGTAATCTTCGGGGGTACGTGTAGTATATGTATATATTTTTATTATTATTTAATTAATATTTATAACATATATATGTTACAAACAAATCTGTATATTTATGAATGTTATAATAGGAGAAAACAAAATAGGAAGCAAATGGAAATATTTATTATTTAGCATCTAAATACTAATAGTCAGTTCACAAAAACTACATTTATTGACAGTTCTTACGGTTTAATAATATGAAAATCACCAATTAAAATTTCCAAAAAAATTATACTAATTATAATGAAACATGCAAGTATTATAATAATCTTATTCTTATTTGTATCATCGCTTCATTTATTAATTTTTCCGATAAGTCATTCGGGCCTTCTATGCTTATCTTCATGCAATCTTGCAGTACGGATACATATATAATAAAAAGATTATAAAATGTATTTTTTATAGGCTGTGACCAAGTTGTTGTCTTGTTTGCAGTATACAAAGAAGAATTAGCCACAAGTAGAATCTTGCTGTGAAAAAAAAAAAACAGAGGGAATCTGAAAACCATAAAGCGAAACTGCCGATGATTGAAATAGTTGTTGCAGTAGACTCCTCTCTCTGCCCAGACTTTGTTTAGTCCTTCCCCTGAAAGCTGCGGGACACTTTCTAATTACACGTGTGGAATCTGTCGCATCTGTCCTACTCACAGCCTGCGATCCAGTCATCTTGTAATTAGAAAGATATACAAATATAGGATTAGTTGCAAGTAGACCATTTGTGTGAAACACTATGAAGAGATGGTTTGTGTGAAAATAAAGGGAACCTGAAAACCATAAAATGAAAATGCCAGCACTTTAAATAGTGGCTTTTAGTTACAATTTGTGCAGCCAGAAATATTGCCCATTTAATTATTTTGAAAATTTTGTGTCTTTTGAATTTTAGTGATTTATTTTTTCCGTATACCACCTAACAAGTACCACACTTAGTTGATGTGATGTTTTGTGATGTTTTATTTGAAAAATTTATCGAATTCATGTTTTATAATTACAACGTTGTGTAAACTGATAATATGGCCCCTAAAGAGTGCAGAAAAAGAAGAAATTCTCAGCATACAAGGTCTTTGAACGAATATTAAAGTAAAAATTACTATTTTTTGCCAGAGGGGTGAAATTTTATTTCACTGGGGATGAAACTCATCCTTGGTCACCTCTCTGGATTCAACACTGGTGAGGGCTGCGCTGCTCTTTGGATCTATGTGATTAGATTTGAGATTTTATGTCACATTTGTGGGACTCTTAGTTTGGTAGGTTCAGGGGCACACTAGCCACTGTTATGCAAAGTATTGTGATCTCTGTGAGATGATCCTGATGCTGTGTGTGTATTAAAATCATTCAGGATATGTGAAACCTATCAGATGACTTTCTGGATTATGTTAGCAGATTCATATTTGACTCACATAATCCTGTTGTGGTTCTTTGGTTGTGTTCTGTCTCAGTTAAATTGTTATTGTTTTTAGTCATACAAAACTGCAAAATCTTGCCCACTAAGGGCAAGATTTTGCAGTTTTGCTTCCTACATGCTCAGTAAGAAAAGTTTCCAAATGATCTTTCATTGCTTTTTGGATATGTGTATCTGTAACTTGGAGTAGAAGTGTGCCTTGTTTGCCTGTGGTATTTTCATTGGTACAAGAACACAAATGGAATAACTGTGCTATTGTTTGTGTTATTGATATCTGCAAATGATCTTTCGCAGTTTTACTTACTTGTATTAGTTGTTGATTTATCTTATTGTCCTCTGGGAGGGGGAAAGCAGTGTTGGCAAAGTTGTAAAATCCCTGTCTCTCTCTCTCTCTCTCTTTGTTGTTTAATGCTGTTTTTCATCACCTTTGTGGTCTTTTAAGAAGACTGCCCCAATGCTTGTACATCTTCCAGATGTCATTACACATCTTGAAGACATACAAGCAGTTTCATTGTGTTTCTATTACCTGGGGGGGGGTGGGATCATTTGATATGTGAAATATTTGCTGACATTCACTGTGCAATGGCATCCATTAAATGTTGAGATTAGTACAGCGACTGACATTATTATTATTAATAGCCATATGATGTAAGGAAGCCTGAGGCTTATGCTGCACCAGGAAAAAAAAAAGTTCCCGAGTTACCCTGAGAGAGAGAGAGAGAGAGAGAGAGAGAGAGAGTGAGTGGTAGAAAGGAATCACCAAGAAAGAGAAGAATGATGATATCCGGCTCAGGACCCTGGGTGTGCCAAGCCCATACTCACCAGATGTGAGCCCCCGGAGTTAGATATAAAGTTTTCTGAACAGTGCATACAGTCTGCCAGGGCAGCTCATGGGGTCTTGTCAATGATATTTAGGAATTTTGCTAGCAGGAATAAGGATGTGATTATCCCTTTGTATAAGGCAATGGTCAAGCCACACCTTTGAGTACTGCACACAAGTCCAGCAGTCCTACATCCTTCCTAAAATGAGGCCTGTAGGCCTCATTTTAGGAAGGATGTGTAGGACTGCTGGAATGATTATAGAGAAGAGCAAAAGATTGCCATGGGATACAAAGGGTTGCTCCAAGAAAGGCTTAAGTTCTGCAAATTGCAACGTCTGGAGACTAGGACCTGAGAGGTGATCTGATGAGGTGTATAAGGCCTTGAATGGTTTGAACAAGCCCAATGCTGATGGCATTCTTCTCAGATTACGCACCTGAAGGGACAAATTCAAACTGAGGAAAGACAGTTGTAGAATAGAAGTGTGGAAATTCGCCTTTAGCCAGCAGGTGGTTGATAGTTGGAACAAACTTCCATCTGGTGTAGTGGAGGTCAACAACTTAAATAAGTCCAAGGCAGAACTGGACAAACATTTGGAGTGAATGGATGGGTGAAATGGGAGGGTTTTATTTATTTATTTTTTTTCCTTCTTGGCTGATGCTGTATAAGCTTGCTTTGTTGCATCATATGCCTCTATGAATGCTAATGTCTGTCCATGTGTAACAACTTGGCTTTCAGTGGGTGTACTTTGATGAAATTTTATGTTTGGGCCTTTTAAAAAAATTTGTCAGGCCATCCCAAATTTCATTAAAAGCAGACAAATAGAAATTCAGCAGTTATTATTTCTTTTTTTCCAATTTGTACGTAAAATTGAATTTCATTGATTCAATATGGTTTTAATGCAGTATTGTTAACAACATTAGGCAGTCCATGCACATTGTATTTGCATGTATTGTTATACAAGGCTCCCGAACATGATATTATTTGTGAATAGATATGTATATACAGAGAATATATAAAAAATTGAGAGAAATTTACTTCAGTTTTTGTGTAGAACACTTCAGTATGATACTCTCTTGAATTTAAATGAGACCTAAAACTTCCTCTAACAAATTCTCTCACCCATAAGGGCATACCAATGATTCAACGCATTCAGAATCAATAGTTATGGAACCCTAACCCGACCCCAAAACATATCAAACCACCAACACACAACTGTGAGTAAAAGAAGACATTGTTTATTAATAAAATAATAAAATCAATTGAAGAATGATTACAGTGTATAATGATTAAAATAATTTTTTAATAAATAAATAATTTAAAACAACTTTCCTTCCCGAAGCGGAGGAGCTTTTTACAGTAAGTCTTGATCACAGGATAAAAGTAACGCAAAGTGTGTGTACCGGAAATTTAAAATATATAGTGATTATTTAATATCTTAGTTAAAAAAATATCGGAGTAAATACACCATAGTTTACCCATAAAT
This sequence comes from Mastigoproctus giganteus, assembly GCF_048544385.1. Classification (NCBI taxonomy): domain Eukaryota; kingdom Metazoa; phylum Arthropoda; class Arachnida; order Uropygi; family Thelyphonidae; genus Mastigoproctus; species Mastigoproctus giganteus. The sequence continues at coordinate 2,535,883 of NC_143588.1, forward strand.
TTAACCACATAAGTAGTGTAATGGCATCATTTGATTTTATCTCATATTGTGGCTACCTTCACAACGAGATACCAAGTACAGCACTACTGTATGCCTAACATGTTATGCCTCGTGCATTTAGTCTTCAAAATATTAATATCTTAGTGCATGCGTGTAAATGACTACAAATGAGAAATCAGAATGGATGGTGAATGCTAATAGAATATTTGTGTAATTTAATTTCCAGAGTTTTTGCGATTAATAATTTTATGTTGTTATACTGAATATTTTTGCTTCATTAAATAAAAACTAGTGGCTTTTGTTAATGGCATGAAAAGTCAATTCTGGCGCACCTGCTCGAGATGCGTGAACTCAGGACTCTTGTTGTTTCACCCTCAGATCCATAGTACAACACATTGAGCCGGGATAAGATGAATTGCAATTACTGCAAGAAATGTTATATACTAGGTCAGGGGGTAGCCAACAAGTCGATTGGCTTTAATTTCAGTCAATCACGACGAATTTTAAATATATATAAAAAATAGATTAGTCAAAATCTGAATGTTATTATTATTATTATTATTATTATTGTGTCCCATATGCATATGCTTATTACAAATCCTTCAACCACGTATCTACCTTTGTCATCGAGCAGCCACTAGACAAGCCTAGCGGCTGCTCGAAAATTCACTGTTACGTTGTGGAGAGTATAGTGTATGTGTCGAATTCTTATATAGCTTACTTAATATTAATAACTGGACAGTACTTATGTTAATTTAATTCCCTTTGATTTAAAATGAATACTATGAAAAAGAGTAAACTGTATTATTTTCATCAAGAGTGGGAACCAGAATACTTTTTTGTAATGTCAGTGATACAGCTCAATTACTCGTTTTTATTCACATGGTTTTCAATGATTCTACCACTAGAAAAGAACTTCTGGGTATGGTTTCTTTAAAAGAAAGAACTAGAGGTGTTGATATATTTAACACATTCAAAAATTTTATTGAAAAAAATTAAATTACCACTATTTAAGCTCGTGTCAATAACAACAAATGGAGCTAAAGCAATACAAGGATATCTTAACGGATTCATTGCATTGTGCCAAAAGGATGATGAATTCCCAGATTTTTTGAGTTACAACTGTATCATCCACCAATAAGTGTTAACCAGAAAAAAAGATTAAATTCTAAAAGTGTTATAGACATAGCTTTCAAAATCATGAATTCCATAAGAGGACAGTCTCTTCAAAGGAGTCTTTTCAAAATGCAACTTGATGAAAATGAACCAGATCTGATATTACACACAGATGTGAGGTGGTTCAGTCGGAGTAAGTTTCTACAGAGATTTCGAAATTTGCTGAATGAAATTAAAAAATTTGTTGATCAAAGGGGAGATGATTAACAGCAGCTACAAGATATGGAATGGTTGTGTGATCTGGATTTTTTGGCTGATTTTACCAGTAAATTAAGTGATCTGAATTTGGAATTACAAGGAAAAAATAAAAATGTGGGTGACATGATTAGTAGTATTTCTGCATATAAATATCAAATTTTGGCAATGGCTAAGGATCTCAAAGAAAAAAAAATTCAGTCATTTTGCAAATACAGTCAGTCCTTGTATAACACATGTTTACACTACACGAATTCGATCATACACGATTTATAAATAGGGGAACGATATCGTATATAATACGAACCGAATTCGCTTATGCACGTACAAGAAATGGCAGTTGAACGCGGAATCACCCCAACTGAACGCAACACGATAGGAATGAAGAGAAGATTTTGAAAATGTATTTGTTTTTTTATATCAGTGAAGGGGAAACACATTTCACCATAATAAGGTAAAAACCCACACGATTCCAGCTATTGGTATTATTGCAAATGCAATTGGATAGAGTTTACTACCAGTTTATAACAGATTCCACTAGCAGAAACGCAACTGGAAATTGTTTTTATTGTTTTATGGTAGTAACCCCCAGAAATGTGCTTTAGTAAAATGTGCGGTGTTAATAGTGTATCTAGGCACCTCCGTAGCCAGGTGGGAAGGAGCAGCAGTGCGTAGCACATGCTTCTTGATTAAGACCGGAGTTCGAGCCGTCACCACCAAATACGGAGGATGCGGAAAGGTCAGGGAATGACCACCGCATATTCCCGGAGCAATATGGCCTTAGTTGCTAATTCTCCTAAATAATAATAACAAAAAAAAAAAAAAAAAATAGTGTATCTCTGCCTTTACGGTGTTGTTTATTCAGTTGCTACACGTGCGCAGCTTTGTTTATCTGTATCAAGCGTGCTCCTCATTTTGTAATTGTGCTTTATTCCCTAAAAATGAGTAAAACACTTAAAAGGTGTGAAAAGGAAGCATCCTGGTGAAGACACTGCAGATTCAGAGAGAAAAAGAAAAGCAATATCGATAAACAGGCAGACTGGGTCAAAAATTCTTACCCGGGAAAATTTGTAGTGGCCTCATACTAACGTTTATGGCCAAACTCACACTGGGGTTTCCCGGGTAATGGCCAGTCCACCTCTGTCGATAGAGAAAAAATATGAAGTTGTGAAACGCTTTGAGCGAAATGAAAGACCATGTGATATTGCACATGCTACAGGCCTAAATGAGGCAATGCCGAGAATTAGAAAGATGCATAAAAACAACTTTCATAGCAGGAACAACTCAAAGTGTAATTAAAATCCATTAGATCAAGACAAAGAATTGGAAGAGATGGAATGGCTGTCATCTGTTTCAATAGAAAATCAAACAAAAAAACAAGTTTAGCAACATTAGCAATATTTTATTACATAATAGTTGTAATAAAATACGTAAGTGTTTTATTACGATAATTTATTGTGTGTGGTAATGTTTTGGTTACAAATGTGTGTTCAATCTTGGGTGGTCGGCACCTAACCCTATTTTTCCCATAGGGCCTGTTGTTTATATTGCACGAGGGTTTCTAGGAACACAACTATCGTGCTATACGAGGACTGACTGTGTGCAAGATCATTTGCAAAAATATCCTTTTTGAATTTAATAGTGAGAAATATGTTTCTGAAATTGAGAAGGTTGTGGATGATTCTGAAACCAGATTCAGTGATTTTAAAACAATTGAAGACATTGTTCAATATATTTCTTATCCATTTAATGTTGACTTAGATACGAAACAAATTGCAGAAAACATCGCTGAGATTTTTCATATGCAGAAAATATTACTTGAAAATAAAATGATTACATTGCGAAATGATATCTTCCTAAAAGCGAGATCATCAGAAAAAGACTTTTGGAAATAAGTTTGCCGAGAAAAGTACGCAAATGTAAAAAAATGCAATGAATTTTTAAATTCTGTTTTGGTTCCACATATCTATGTGAATCCGCCTTTTCGTATTTGAAACGAACAAAGACGGAGAATCACTCTGATCTTACAGACTTGCATACAGAAGATTCTTTACGGTTTGCCTTAGCCTTATTACAGTATATCCCTGATTTTGAAAGCATGGCAGGTGACATGAAGACACAAACTTCACATAAATTAAAAATTTAAATATATGAATTTAAAATAAGAATTCTGAATTGTATTTAATTTTAAATTCTATAAACAACATTTTTCAACATGTGTTGATTAACTTTTTTAACCATGTGCAATAAAATTCTTGAGATGGTAGATCGCGGCACATTTTGAAGAAAAAAAGTAGATCGTGTTACAAATTAAGTTGGCCACCCCTGTACTAGGTCATTTATTTGTGTCAGAAATGGAGAAAGGATAGGACGATTGTTTAATACAGTATGTAATTTCTGTATGGGCATAGCCACAATTTTAAATTCTGTATCTTTAAAAAGCCTGCTGAGTTGTTTGTGCCATTATGCAATGTATGGAATTCGTGGTCCTTTACATGCATGCACTAAGATATTAAATGATCTTTATAAATTTTAAATTTCCGACACACACGCACACACTAAGTTATGTAGAGTGTCAATAATCCGAACTAATTGGGAACGGGAGTAGTTTGGACTTCTGATTTGTCCGGATTTTTGAACTCATCAAAAGTACTGTTCTGGAGACTAAAAAAAAAATGTTTAGTAAGTTTAGAAATAAAAACACTAAGTTGTACTAACGTATTTCTTTCATAGGTAACAAAACGAATGGAACTTTCAGCCACAGAACACATATTTATAGGCCTTTAAAGAAATTAATTAATTACTTATTTTTTGCTGCACCATTTTTGAACTTTGCTGCTTCGTTGCTACCAGATCTCACTCTTTTCAGCAAGAGTAGTTGAGTTGAACAGCATCCAGTTTGTTGCTTGTACCAAGCCATCACAGTCTCTAGCGTGGCGAGTGTCTCAGCATGCGAAGGCCCAGTGTTAGTGTCATTTCTTCATCATCATATTCATCCATATCATTTGCAGGACCTCCAGTTTCTTTTACATTCACAATTTCATTGTCATTTAAAACAGGAAACCCTGTAGCATCAATATCATTTTCCAACCATGCCATTGCATCATCGCAATCTTCAAACCCAGGAATCAACTGAAACAAGTTGATCATCTCATTCAGTATTGGGCCCTCATCTCCTTCAGTTCAATTCTGCTCATCTCCTATGGTTTCTACTGCAGTAGGCCACAGTTTTTTCCAAACATTTTTTAAATTCTGCCCAGTGAGTGATTCCCATACGTCAGCTAATATGTAGCAGTTGTCCTCGAGACTGAGCTTTTCAAAAAAAGCTATAATGCTTTCTTCGTTCTTTTCTGCTGAAAGTAAATGACACAAGACTTGGTTTTTGTAGATTCTCATCAACTTTTGGATGTCTTCCTGGTCCATCAGTTGGAGGAGTGAAAAGTGAAGTAACGTTTGGTGGAAGAAACATGACCTCGAATCCATTGTCTATTTTGTTTAATGTTTACACCAAAGGATGCGATGCTGCACTGTCCAGGATAAGCAAGACCGTGTCCATTTTTGCCTTCTCGTTCACGATACTTGAACTGATAAACCAATCGGTAAACACTTCTGAGTTCATCCATGTGTTTTTTTTTTTTTTTGTTTTTTTTTGTGCTTTATAATTCACAGGAAGGCAGGAGACATTTTTAAAACAAAGAGTTTCTTTTGATTTTCCTATCAACATTAATGGCAATCCAGTTGGCATTAGCACAAACTATAGCTGTAACTTGCTCTTTACTCACTTTAAACCTGGAAGCAGCTGTTTCACAGCTAGATGCAAGAGATTTTTGAGGCAGTGACTTCCAGTTTATTCCAGTTTTTGTGTCAGCATTGTATACGTCATCTTTGGAATACCTTCACTTTCCATAAGGTTGATAAACTTTTTTAAATAATTCCGCTGCAGCAAAATCACAAGATAAAATTTCAGTTTCAATGTGAAGTTCTCTTATTCTGTGCGGTGATTTAAAGTTTTTTGGCCAACCTGTACTGGATTTCAAATCTAAGGAACTCCCTGATTTTTTTGATAAAATCCAGCACCTTTTCACACAACAAAGGTCCAGATATGAGTTCTCCTAAACTTCGTCTCTGCATGAACCACAAATAAATGGCATTTTCGAGGGACGGGTCATTAGCTGTTCTCATAGTTTTTCTCTCTGTCTCTGTCTTTTTTTTTTTTTTTTTTTCTTTTGCACCATCTGAATCAAGTTTTGATGCAAACTTAATTTTTTTCTTTGTTCTTTTTAATGTCTGTTATGATTGACTTTCCAACCTCGTAAAATTTTAGCATTAGCATTAGTAGAGGCATATGATGCAAGAAAGCAAGCTTATGCAGCATCAGCCAGAAAAAAAAAAAAGCACACTCCCATTTTACAGCTCCGCTTGTTCCAAGTACCTGTCCAATTCAGCCTTAAATTTCTTTAGGCTATCAACTTCCACAACAAAGGATGGAAGTCTGTTCTCAATTTGAATTTATGCCCTCTCAAATGATTATTCTGAGCAAGAGGAAGAATTCCATCAGCATTGAGCATGCTCAAACCATCAGCATTGAGCATGCTCAAGCCTTATACACCTCAATCAGATCCCCTCGCAGGTGCCTAGTCTCCAGACACTTCAATTTGCAAAGTTTAAGCCTTTCTTCGTAAAAGCAACCCTTTGTTCCATTCACTAATCTTGTTGCCCTTCTCTGTGCTCATTCCAACAGCTCTACATTCTTCTTAAAATAAGACCTCCAGACCTGTATACAGTACTCAAAGTGTGGCCTGACCATTGCCTTATACAAGAGGATAATCACCACCTTATTTATCCCTGCTAGAAAAATTCCTGTATATCATTGACAAGACACTATGAGCTACTCTTGCAGACTGTCTGCACTGCTCAGAAAACTTCATACCTGCCTGCACAATTACCCCCAGGTCCTTTTTGTTCTCTACCACTGTCAGTGTAGTACCACAGAGTTGATACGTCACTCTGGGGGATATGTAGTACTTTACATTTGTCAATGTTAAACTTCATTTGCCACCTCTCAGCCCATCTGCTCAACTTTTCTAGATCCTGTTGCAGCAGTGTACTATCATTAGGGTCCTTAACAACCCTACCAACCTTCATATCATCTGCAAACTTGGACATTAAGCTTGATATACCATCATCAATATCATTTATAAATACAGAAAACAACAACGAACCCTGAGAAACTCCACTAAAAACATTAGTCCACAATGAGCAGTGTCCATTGATTACCACTATGTCTTCTCCCACTCCACCATCCCTTTATCCATAGCAGTTTGCCTCCAATGCCACACTGCTACAATTTGTGCAGCAGTCTTGCATGTGCAACAATATCAAAAGCCTTTCTAAGATCCAAAAATATGATATTAAAGTTATTCCCTGCATCCAGTTCCTTTGTGACCACATCATAGTATCTAATCAAATTGGTCAGGCAAGACTTTCCCTTAACAAAACCATGCTGTGTCTGAGCTATAACTGAAGTTTTGTCTAGATGATCCTGCAGTGCTTCTTTAACCAGTGCCTCCATTAATTTCCCTGGAACAGAAGTTAAACTAACAGGTCTATAATTACTTGTGTTACCCATTGATCCTCCTTTGTGAATTGGGGTCACATTTGCACATCTCCAGTCCGTGGGTACCTCCCCTGAGTCCAAAGAAGCTCTCATAATTATGGCTATGGGTTTGCTTACTTGCTTTGCCACCTCCTTTAATATAACTGATTAGATCCCGTCCACCCCGGGTGCCTTTTTTATGTTTATCTTCAACAATTTCTCCTCCACTTTCCTCTCAGTTATTACAAAATCATCCAGCTCACTGCCAGAGTTTAACTCACCTGTGGCATTCCCCTCCCTGAATAACTCCTGATGAGTGAATGCAGATGCAAAATATTCATTTAGTTTGTTAGCTACCTGAGTAGGATCATCAACAGTTGAACCATCCATATCCAGTCGACCAATCTGATTCATCCCTTTCCTTCTAGTGTTTACATAGGTAAAGAACTCTTTGTTGTTTTCTCATAATCTGCCTTTGCCTGCCTAATCTCCTTTGTGACTTGGTTACAGACCAGCTTATATCTATCATAGGCTTCCATGTCATCCATTAATTTATATGTATCACATGCATTTTTCTTCTCTGACACATGTCTCATTAGTTCATCTGACATCCATTTAGGCCTAAACCTTTACATACCAACTAAAGTTGGCGTGTAAAGCCTAGTGGCTTCCAAAATAAATTCTTTGAATGCTTCTCATTTTGAATTTGCCGTTAGTAACATCAGCAGTTGGTCCCACCGTATAGAATTTAAATACTGTCTCAGACCAACGTAATCACCTTTACGAAAGCAAAAACCCTTCCCTTTACATCTGATGTTAGTTACCCCTTTGAGTAAATCCCACTTCAGCACACTGTGATCACTGCCACCTAGTGGTTCCTTTATCTGCAGATTCTTAATGTATGAAGAATCACTACTGATAATCAGATCAAGTGTATTACTCCCTCTAGTTGCCTCCCGAACATGTTGATGTAGAAAACAATCGTCCAATAAATCCATAAAAACCTTGCTAGTGTGTGAATGATCAACCCACAAATTCCAGTCAATATCTGGGAAATTAAAATCCCCCATTATAAGACTCTCTGATTTACTGGCCCCCTCTATTTCCCTGTACGGTTCCTTATTATACTCATCAGAGTCATTAGGCCTATAACACACTCCTACTCTGAATTTTGATCTCCCAATGCTTATTTCACACCAGACTGACTCGACACTGCACTGTCCAGCGATGTCGACTGCCTTCACTTCCTTGGATTTTGTGTTTCTTAACTAATAGTATATCCCCTCCTCCCTTGTCTATCCTTCCTGTACACATTGTACTCCTCAAATTCCAGTTCTGCATTCCTTATATCTGTGTGACACCATGTCTCTGATATCCCAACAATATCTGCCTTTGATGTTCTGAGCAATAACTCAAATTCATCAAATTTATTTACCAAACTCCCAGCATTGGTGTACATGCAAGTATACATGCACCTGTTTCATATTCTTAGCAACCCTAATTTCAGGGTATTTCAGAGACTTCCAGCAGTCTCTGAAATACCCTGCATCTTGTTTTCCATGCTGCTGCTCATTCCAATAGAAGCAGTGCAAGAATCACTTTCACCTCTGCCAGTGGCTGCTGTTAATCTATTAGTCCTTGTATTCCACACCAAGCTACCAGTTTTCCGACCGCCCACCTAACACTGCCTCGATAGCATTAGAAAATATTCTTGAATCCTTTCTATTTAGGTGTATCCCATCCCTGTAGAAGCAGTCTCTCCTGTTAACAAGTACAGACCAGGCTGAAAAAAGTTCTGCCCCTTGAGCCTTGCACAATCTTTCCAGGGCCGAATTGATCAACACGGCTCTCATCATATACTCCCTCCTATCGTGTCTTGGCATAATTGCAGACACTTTCAAATTCAATCCTAATTCACGGCTTTTTTTCAACAGTGGCCTGTACTTGTTAATATCATTAGTGCCAACGTGAACAACAATATTACCCTTTGTGCCCTTAAAAGATGATATCTGCTCTACAACGTCATCAACCTTTGCCCCTGGCAGACATACCCTGGTCCTGTTCGATCTATCCTTTTTACATAGCATGTTCCCCGTTTCGCTGACAATAGTCACCAACAACTACTAGTTCTTGTGGGACCAGCACATTGTGCATTTTGCTAGCGAAGACCCGCTTTCTCCCTTTGAAAGTCTGTTTAAAATTTCTGCTTCCTTTAAAAAGACAAGGAAGAATACGCTATAACTACAGTGTGGTAAATTAAAACTCTGTAAATAAATGTTGAGAATCTTCTCTTCATTCCTATATCTAAATTTCATAAACTTTTTACTCCGTATCTCACATGCGTGTCGTGTTAGTTGCAATTTCTGCATGCCATGTTCTTTGTTATTGATTGACGCTTATCTTTTTTTTTACTGTACCATATTTTAGATTTTACAATCCAAAAGAAAAAAAATGTCAGTGAACAGAAATATCAATTACAAAGTGTAGTGTTTAGTTAGTACTGTATGTATATTAATTAAGCTATGTATGCAAGCGCAAATTTATTTTTATTTTGTTAACCCGTGGATAATATTTTTCTGATTTTCTTGTATCATTTAATTTTTTTAATTGGTAAAGTAATAAAAGTGTAAATTCTTTGCTTTATATCTTCATTTTTATAGCCTGTGGATAATATTCCTCCAATTTTCGCTTATTTGAATTGCTGTTAGTAAAATCAAAATTCAGTTCACAAATGTGATCACAATAACCAGCGCTTACTGTAATTATTTTATGGCATGAGAATAAAAAAAAAAAAATTCTGGCTTGTTCGGATTTTCAAAGCTCTACTGTACTTCTATCCTGTGATCAAGACTTACTGTCGAAAAGCTCATCCGCTTCAGGAAGGTAAGTCATTTTAAATTATTTATTTATCTTAAATTATTTTATTCATCATATGCAATAATCGTTCTTTGTTTGATTTTATTATTAAACATAATGTCTTCTTTCATTCATGGTTGTGTGTTGGTGGTTTGATGTGTTTTTGGGTCGGGTTGGGGTCCTTAGCTATCGATCCATTCTGGATTGAATCATCGGTATGCCTTTGGGTGAGAGAATTTGTAGAGGAAGTTTTATGTGCATTTAAATTCAAGAGAGTGCCGTACTGAAGTGTTCTATGCAAATATTTGTAAATTTCTATAAATTTTTTACAGATTAACATACAATGTAGAATGCATTGAACTTTAAAACTCTATTTTTATTAATCGTATTCAGTAAGTATATACAGAAAAAAAAAAGACAAAAAAACAGTAATACGGGAGGATAGTAATAAATATTATACAATTTTAATTAAACTGAATGCTAAGTTTTAGAGTACATAAAAAAAAAGTAAAATAAAAAAAAATAAAAATAAAGTTTAAGTGTTCTATAAAGTTTCAATCTTAATAATTAATAAGAAAATTAATAATATTACATAAATTCAAATTGAGGAAGGACGGATGTCGGATAGATGTGCGGAAATTTGCTTTTGGCCAGCGGGTGGTTGGTTGGTGGAACCGACTTCCATCACTTGTTGTTGAAGTTGATAGCCTAAACAAATTTAAGGCTCAACTGGACAGGTATTTCGAGCGAATGGAGGGGTGAAATGGGAGTGGTGTGTTTTTTTTTTTTTTTTTTTGGCTGACGCTGAATAAGCTTGCTTTCTTGCATCATATGCCTCTACTAATGCTAATGCTAAGATAATGATATTTAAGTGTTTATTTGTATTAAATACACAAATAAAAATCATTTAATTTACGAAAAAAAAATCAAACATGCCTGAAATATAACACACTGCATACATTAACTAAATGGTTATCAATGAATGAATAGTGATTGCCAGTACTGAAGATAACAGTAGATATCATAATTCTTTAGTTTGATGAAAACTAAACTAAGAAATCTTAACGAATATTTGATAGGATAATATATATATATTTAAGAGTGAGAAGTAGTTAAGATATTTTTTACCTTAGTTGCAAAAGTAATCTTTTGTGAAAACATTTCTTTCAGCTTCATGTAGTCTTGGTGCTGCACAGGCCAGTATAGAACTAGCAACAGAATATCTGAAAACTAGGAAACAGTTTGGCCAGCCTCTTGCACATTTTCAGGTAGTAGTTACACACACACACATACATGTATGAGCATGTGTGTCCATAAATTAGGATTAAATTAAGGCTATATTTACAGAATGACAAATCAAGGCAAGCAATAAATATAAACAAAATTAATAGTATAAATACTAAAAAAAAAAAAAAAAAAAAAAAAAAAAAACCAAGAAAGATGGGAAACTAAATAACATTGCAGAAGGATTACATAACTGGAAATAACTTACCAGAGGTTCCCAAACTTATACTTCATGCCTTCCATCTTTCCAGAAGAAGTGAAGTGTAAATGAACAGGTTTGACACAAAATTCAGACTCTACAGTTTGGGAATCCCTAACTTGGTTCAATATTAAAAAAAGATCAGTGTGACAAATTTATTTATTATTATAAATTTAAAGTGGTGCCTCCCTGACCATTAAGTGTGAAATATCACTAAAGATACCACATTTCCAAAGCTTCCATGATTAAAAAAAAAAAAAAGAAGGGGAAAAAAAAAAAGTATATAATGGCCTTATTGTTCTTGATAGTGTTACGTGCATCTGAAGTGTGACTCTATGTGGCTAAAATCAGTATTTAGTTTTACCATATCTAAAACTCAGTTGACTGCTAGGTTTAATTTTCCCTTGCTCTCCAAATTAATTAATGTAAAATCTGTGATTTTATTCTTTAAACTATCTCCATGAATGGTTGTGGCCGCTGGGAAAATACCAAGAAAAAACATACATTAATTCTGCTAGAGTTTAAATTAAGTTTATAGACTGAATATTTCCTGGTAACAAATATCAGATTGTTGGCAAATATGTATAACATAGAGATCCCTTTACATTGCGTGTATCTGTTATAGAAAAGAATTAACTGTGACGTATTTACTCTCCTCTTGTACATGTTCTATAAATTTAAAGCAATGTATAAAAAGAATATCATCAGCTGATGAAGGGACCCATCGTCCCGAAAGCTCCTGTTTGTGTATATAATTTGTATATTTGTATCTTACCTATTAAATATTTTAGTTCCTGCTCTTTCAGAATTTACAATATTATGGAACCTGAAGCAAAAGGCCTTTTCCTAATTAAAAAAAAAAAGGTAAATTGCAGCCATTATCAATCCACTGTAAGATGGAAGCCTCCTCAATGATTCACGTTGAGGGAAATGGACCATAATCTGCCACACTGGTCCAGTGCAGATTGACCGTATTTAGCAGTCAGGGGCTTGAACCCCGGTCTACATTGTACATGTTGGAACTAATGACATTAAGAGTAAGAGATCTGCAGATTTACTCAAGTACAGGTCATTGTTGAAAAAAAGTTGCAATTTAGGGTTGAATGTGAAAGTGTCTGCAATTCTGCCCTAACACAATACAATAGGAGGGAGTATATGATGATGAGAGCCTTGTCGATCAATTCAGCCCTGAACAGATTGAGCAAGGCTCAAGGGTAGAATTTTTCTCAGCCTGATCTGTGCTTGTTAACAGGAGAGACTGCTTCTACAGGGATGGGGTACACTTAAATAGAAATGGTGCAATAATATTTGCCGATGCTATCCATGCCATGTTAGGTGGGTTGAAAAACTGCCAATTTGGTGGGATACACAGACTAAAAGGTTAACAGTGGCTGCAAGCAGAGGCAAAAGTGATTCTTGCACTGCTTCTGTTAGAATGAGCAGCAGCCTGGAAAGCAAGGTAATGGAGATTTCCAGGACTGCTGGGAGTCATAGTGGAACAAGTAAATACATGGGCTGTGTTAGGGTAACTAAGAGTAGGAACAGGTGCATGTATACTTGCATGTACACCAATGCTAGGAGTATAGTTAATAAATTTGATGAGCTTCAAATGCTAGTCAAGACGTCAAAGGCAGATATCGTTGGGATATCAGAGCTGTGGTGTCATACAGATATAAGCAGTGCAGAATTGGAATTTGGGGAGTACAATGTGTACAGAAAGGATAGACAGGAAGGGAGGAGGGGGCTATTTTGTTAGTTAAGAAACAAAATCTAAGGAAGTGCATCCAATTGATGAGGGTGGACAATGCAATGTTGAGTCTGTTTGGTGTGACATAAGCACTGGGAAAGTAAAAATGAGGGTAGGTGTGTGTGTGTGTGTTATAGGCCTAATGAATCTGATGAGTATAATGAGCAGTTGTGCAGAGAAATAGAGTGGACCAGTAAATCATAATGTCTTATAACGGGAGATTTTAACTTTCCAGATATTGACTGGAATGTGGATTGGTCACACGCACACTAGCAAGACTTTTGTGGATTTATTGGATGATTGTTTTCTACAGCAACATGTTCAAGAGACAACCAGAGGAAGTAATACTCTTGATCTGATTATTAGCGGTGATTATTCATGCATTAAGAATTTGAAGATAAAGGAACCACTAGGTGACAGTGATCGCAGTGTACTGATGTGGGATTTACATAAAGATGTAACTACCATCAAGAGTAAAGGGAAGGGTTTTTGTTTTCATAAAGGTGACTACAGTGGTCTCAGAGAGTTTTTAAATTCTCTATAGTGGGATCAACTGATGATGTTTACCAACGTTGAATTCTAAATGGGAAGCCTTCAGGGACTTAATTTTGGAGGCTACTAGGCTTTTTATTCTAACTAAGAAATACTGTTCAAGGCTTAGGCCTAAATGGATGTCAGGTGAATTAATGAGGCTCGTGGCAGAGAATAAAAATGTATGGGATGCATATAAAGTATCAGGTGACACAGAAGCCTATGGCAGATATAAACTAGTCTAATCAAGTCACAGAGGAGGTTAGGCAGGTTACGAGAAATCTTTGGCAAAGGATGCAAAGAAAAACAGCAAAGATTTCTTTACTTATGTAAACTCTAGAAGGAAAGGGATGAATCAGATTGGACCACTTAACATAGATGGGTTGACTATTGATGATCATGCTCAGGTAGCTGATAAATTGAATGAGTATTTTGCAAATACATTCACACATGAGGAGTTATTCAATGAGGGGAGTGCCAGAAGTTTATCAAACTCTAACAGGGAGCTAAGTGATTTTGTAATAACTGAGAGGAAAGTGGAGGAGAAATTGTTGAAGATAAACATGAAAAAGGCACCTGGGGTGGATGGGATCTATCCAGTTATATTAAAGGAGGCAGCAAAGGAAGTAAGCAAACCCTAGCCATAATTATCAGAGTTTCCTTGGACTCAGGGGAGGTTCCCATGGACTGGAGGGGTGCAAATGTATCACCAATTTACAAAGGGGGTTCAAAAGGTGATACAAGTAACTATAGACCGGTTAGTTTAACTTGTGTTCTGGGGAAAATAATGGAATCACTGGTTAAAGAAGCATTGCAGGATCATCTAGACAAGACTGCAGTAATGCAGTCTTGTTAAAGGCAAACCCATGCTGTGTCTTAACTATTTTTTCTGACCAAAAATAATTTTGATATCATATACTTGGATTTCAGGAAACATTTGATATTGTTGCACATGGAAGACTGCTGTACAAATTGGAGAGGTATGGCATTAAGGGTAAGTTGCTACAATGGATAAAGGGATGGTAGAGTGGGAGACGACAGAGAGTGGTAATCAAATGACACATGGTCTTCATGGACAAATTATTATCATTAGCCATATGGTGCAAGGAAGCCTGAGGCTTATGCTGCACCAGCCAAAAAAAAAAAAATTTTTCTGAATTATCCTGAGAGAGAGAGAGAGAGAGAGAGTAGAAGGGAATCACCAAGAAAAAGAAGACTGATGATATCCTGCTCAGGACCCTGGGTGTGCCGAGCCCATATTCACCAGATGTGAGCCTCTGGGGCCAGATTTATTAGTGTAGTTCTCCAGGGTTCATTGTTGGGCTCATTGTTGTTTTGTATTTTATCAATGATATTGATGTAGGTATATCAGGTTTAATGTCCAAGTTTCCAGATGATAGATCGTTGTCAACGACAGTAAAGACAGTATGCTACTCCAACTGGATCTAGATAAGTTGGGCAAATGGGCTGAGAAGAGGCAACTGAAGTTTAACATTGACAAATGAAAAATACTGTATATGGGTAGCAATAACCGAAGAGAAAAATACTGCACTCAGGGAAGTGGAAAGTGAAAAAGATCTGGGGGTAATTATGAAGTTCGCTGAGCAGTGCAGAGGGACTGCCAGGGCAGGTCATGGAGTCTTGTCAGTGATATATAGGAATTTTGGTAGGGAGGTGATTATCCCGTTATACAAGGCAGTGGTCAGGCCACACCTAGAGTTTTGTGTACAGGCCTGGAGGCTTCATTTTAGGAAGGATGTAGAGTTGCTAGAACGAGTACAAAGAAGGGCAACAAGATTGGTGAGGGGAAGAAAGGGGTGCTCTTACCAAGAAAGGATTAAGTTCTGCAAATTGCAGTGCCTGGAGAGTAGGTACCTGCGAGGTGATCTGATTGAGGTGTATAAGGCCTTGAATGGGTTGAGCAAGCTGAAGACTGATGGGATTCTTCCTCTTGCTCAGATTAAGAACCTGAGGGGACACAGTTTCAAATTGAAGAAAGACAGTTGTAGAATAGATCTGCAGAAATTTGCCTTTAGCCAGCAGGTAGTTGATTGGCAGAATAGACTTCCATCTTTTGTTGTGGAAGTTGATAGGCTAAATAAATTTAAGGCTGAGCTGGACAGGCATTTGGAACGAATGGAGGGGTGAAATGAGAGGTGGTTTTTTTTTTTTTTTTGTTTTTTTTTGGCTGATGCTTCATAAGCTTGCTTTCTTGCATCATATGCTTCTACTAATGCTATTCAAAGCATGTGTGCTACCACAGTCCCACTCTTGACCACTTGGCTACTTCTTTTTTTCCTAATTAAAGCAATGTGTATCTCGTTGAAATGTGTAATATTACATCTTTTTTAATTTGCATAAACAAAAATAAGAAAAATTATTTTGATTTCCTTTTATGTTCTTCTCTTTGTTATTTTATTTATTTATTTATTTTTATATTGTAACCATTCTAATCTTTTTTTTTTTTTTTTTTTTTTTTTTCCCTCAATGTGTGACAGCCATATTTCAGTAATTTTAATACTGTTTTAATTCTATAATGTGAGCCCATCAGGCTCTATGATATCCGGGCATATAAGATTGGAAGTAATCAGTGCAGCTTTAACTTCAATAAACAGATATTTATTTATTTAGTTACTAAAGCCAACCCCCACAAATGGAACCACAGTTTGAAGTAAAAATATAAATTAAATTTAAAAGAAACAACTATTGGGCACCATTTCATCAAAAGGTCACAAGGCAACATAATCAATGGAATCGGTATTTCCAATGTTAAACAAATCAGTGCATCACCCAATTTACCAGTGAACTTATCAGCTCATCAATAAAAAATATTTGCATAACAGTGGCCCTTCTACTGTGAAAAATCAAATTACAACAGACAGAGCTGTGCTGAGGGTGAGGCGAACGAGGCTTTTGCCTTAGATTAAAAGCTGAAAGGGGGTGCCAAAAGAAAGATTAAATAATTGCCAACGTTGCCATGATTAATAGTAGGGCTCAATTTTTCATTCTTGCCTCAGGTACTAAAATGGCTTGGCATGGCCCTGATAACAGATAAGTGCATTCATATTACAGTGTCAGATTGCTGAAGTGCCAAATTTAAAGAAGAAACGTGGGGAATGTGTAGTTACATCATACCTTCTAATTTGCATAAACATCAAAAATAAGAAAAATTATATTGACTGATTTTATTTTTTCTGTTTTTCTCCTTGTGATTTTATTTTCTTAGTTTAATTTCAGTATATGTAGTAGTAATAATAATAGTAGTAGTATGGCAGTCAGTAATGCTTTGCACCACATATGCTGCTATTTTATTATTATTTTTTTTTTTTTCATTTAAGCAGATTAGGAGACAGCATTAATTATAAATTCCCCATCATGGCTATTTAAGCTTAACTCTTCTGCAGTTTGGCATTGCAGTGTTAGTGCATCCGGGTGTTCTAATTTAATTTCTCTCAGTATTGGGACTACTGTTGTTATTTAAATTTTTTGCATTGGTGCACTGATTACTTTATCTGGCAGGTGTGTTGATGTACTTATTTTTTTTATTATTTTTTTTTTTTTACATTTGAAATGAAATTCTACAGCTACAGTTGCCTTGAGGCCTTTAAGAAAATGGAGCACAATTTTTCTTTTATTTTTTTTATTTCAATTAATATTTTTACTGTAAGCTGTGATCGTATCGTTGAGGTTGGGTTTTAGTAATGTTTTGTGTTGTTCAGTTGTTACTTGGGTGGGGGTGGGGTTTGTTGGCTGATATGGGATTTCTGGCTTCGGAGCAACTAGTGAAATCTGTGAAGATGCTAGTAAAATTGACTAATTTCACTAGTATCTTCACAGATAGTTAAACATCAATCACTCTTGACCGGGCTAGCTGGGTGGTTAAGTGCCTGCCTGGCAACCCAAAGGTTGCGGGTTCGCATCCCGCCTCGGGCTTTGATCAAAGTACTGCAAAAACCTTGGGATGTGCATTATGGTCACAGATGCCGATGTGCCAACAACTACCAAAAAAAAAAAAAAACTCTTGATCAGGTTATGAAAATGAGCAGTTGAATCACACTGGCTTTTGAAGTTAAAGGGCAGCAAAATGAGGATTTACAAAAAGCTTTACAAACCATTGAAAAGCCTTTGAACGAAAACTTTTCAATAACATTTTCTCTGAAAGTTGTTTTTAACATTTAATGGGTTTCTGTTGTACTAAACCTTAAGTTAAAACATAATTAAAACATTTAAAACATAGTTTGATAAAAATTCACTACTCAGTTAAATCATTCATAATGAAATACATAAAGCAACTATTCAACATGCACTAATTCAGATTATTTATTTTTATTTTACTGCAGATAAAGAGGTGATTAATGTGTTATAATAAGTTGCAACCTGCTACAATTTTAGAATACAAAATTAGTCCCCAAACTGTTTTTGATCACACTTTGTGATTAAAAAAATCAATCATCTGTGTGTGTAAACATATACACAGATAATTCAGAATTGCATATCATAAAGCTTACAGTGGGTTTCAGACAGTAGAAGGAATCAAAAATGTTCTAGTTTCATGATGTCACTTCTAGTATTAGAGAAATGGATGTAAAACAACATTTAAAACAAATAAAATTCCTGTTGATTTGCAGGGTACCACTGCCTGCATTTAGCCTCTAGGACAATAGTGCTGGTCTCAGCAGAAACTTGCACTATATGGTAGTGCACTTATTGTTCACTATGGAATCATGAAGGAAAAAGCCAAATCTTTAAACCTTAATTCCAATTTTTTTTTTCCCCTTTGAGCATTTTTATAACTGTGTTAAAGAAATTTCTGTTGCTCTCATTCAAATGCACAACAGTTATTGTGGCGTATTCGTTTGCTGTACTAACTATGACATGTACAATTCTTTTAAGTGAATGAGAGACTACTTGAAATTTGAGCGCAGCTCTATCATGTGGATGCTAGTGCACAACAAGCGTTGATCAATTTCAGCTTGGCAGAAGAGATGATGGATACTGCTAATTATGATTGCCAAGTACGAACACTACAGTCTTTTGTTTGGTGAACTTTAGAACAAGAGATTCATTCTATGCATACCTTCTGGCCACAGAAAGTATATAGGGAATGCATACTGTGCGTGGTTATTACAGAAGTGTGCAGAGGATTCTCTCTTCCTTATCAAGATCTTGTGAACACAAGATTTGTTTTAAAAAAAAAATGTTCCACAATGTCCACACCCAACATATATGCATGCTATGTACACTGAGTGGACAGAAATCATAGGATACCTACCTAGTAACAAGTAGGCCCAACTTTCTCCCAGATTTTTCCCTTTTGTGAACTCAATCCCATGAGGCATTGAGTTCACAAAAGCATTCCACAGGTGTTTCCTTCCATGCTTGCTGCACTGCTGTTCATAATTCTGTCGCATTCCTGGGCGGAGGATCCAAAGTGCGAATGGATCTTTCCACAGGGTTCATGTCCTGTGAATGAGGAGGCCATTCCATGGTGGTAAAATCTGCAGAACGCTCTTTGAACCATGTTCTAGTCACCACAGCTCTGTGGGGGCGGTGCATTGTCCTGCTGGAATAGTCCAGCAGGTGCTTTGTGGGTGTAATGACCTTGAAGGGATGCAGATGGTCTCTAAGGATGGACACGTAACCTGGACCGTTCAGAGATTCCTCTAGATGTACCAGAGTCCCAACGTGTGCCAGTTGAACAGGCCCCCAGACCATTACCGACCAACCACCTACCTGAATAGTTCCTTGTTGACATGACGGGAGCATAGCTTTGTGCAGTTTCTGCCAGATGCAAACACTCCCGTCCGCTTGAAATAACTGTAAACAGGACTCATCGGACAGGAGACCCATCTCCAATCATCCAGTGCCGATGTTATTTTGCCCAGTTAAGGCATAGGGTCCTGTGTCGTGTTGTAGCAATGGGATGCTGGTAGGTCAGCAGCTCCCATAATCTACTGCAGTTAAAGACCATCTGATGGTCTTGGTGGAGACATTTCTGGCACCTCCCTCATTGAAGTTGCCAGTGATTTGTGCCATTGTTGCTCTCTGATTGGCTAAAACAATGTGAGATAGATGTTGAAGGCCACGTTCATCCACCACCTTCCAGCATTAGTAGAGGCATATGATGCAAGAAAGCAAGCTTATACAGCATGGGACAAAAAAAAAAAAAAAAAACCTTCCCATTTCACCCATTCATTCGCTCCACACATCTATTTGACATCTGTAGGCAGATTTCCACACATCTATTTGACAACTGTCTTTCCTCAATTTCAGTTTATGCCCCCTCAGGCTTGTAATCTGAGCAAGAGGAAGAATCCCATCAGTATTGAGCCCACTCAGTCCATTTAAGGCTGTATACACCTCAATCAGATCACCTCACAGGTACCTAGTCTCCAGATGCTGCAAATTGCAGCATCTGGAGACTGTTGCATGCCCTTCTCTGTACTTGTTCTAGCAACTCTACATCCTTCCTAAAATGAGGCCTCCAGACCTGTACGCAGTAATCAAGGTGTGGCCTGACCATTGCCATGTACAAGGGGATAATCACCTCCTTATCCCTGCTAGCAAAATTCCTGTATATCATTGAGAAGACCCCATGACCTGCTCTGACAGTCTACCTGCACTGCTCAGAAAACTTCATATCTGACTGCACAATTACCCCCAGGTCTCTTTCATTCTCCACTACCCTGAGTGTAACACTACACAGTTGGTACATTTCTCTGAAGTTACTGCTACCCATATGCATTATTTTGCATTTATCAATGTTAAACTTCAGTTGCCACTTTTCAGCCAATCTGCCCACCTTTTCTAGATTCTGTTGCAGTAGCATACTGTCATTGCTGTTATTAACAACCCTACCAAACACTGCTCTTCATGGACCAAACATTAGTCCATGAAGAGCAGTGTCCATTGTTAAGTACTCTCTGTTAAGTCCATTGTTAAGTACTCTCCTTAATGCCATACTGCTCCAATTTGTACAGTAGTCTTCCATTTGATAATATAAACCAGAGCTGTGATGCTCAATACGTTCTACGTTGATCTCACTATTTTTTTAAAAGAATAAGAGAAGTTTACCTCAATATGATACATAGAACACTTCCGTATGATACACTCCAGAAAATAAAACGAATATAACATTACAGTAAAAAATAAATTGAAAACAATTAAAATAATCAATTGAACTCAATTAAAAAACCAATTGAACCCAATTAAAAATTAAAAGAATTTAACGTAACTTTTGCAAAATGATTTTCCTTTTTGAAGCTAACAACGCTTTTTTGACCATATGTCGTGATCACAGGAATGAAAATTATGTAATATGTGTGAACATGAATCTTAAATAGGGATTATATGTCTTCATACATGCACGTAAAAGACCATGAATCAGAGATAAGATATGGACAGAGAATGTTAACCGAATTCTCATGTAATTTAATTTTGATGGTTTCTGCGATTAATAGTCTCATATAATTACGTTGGGCACTAAGTACTTTGGCCTTGTTAAAAAAATATGTTTTTCATTAACAGTATGAAAGGCTAATTCGGACACTGCTGAACGAGAAGCAAGAACTGAGGTCATGTGATGTTTAACATGAAAATTCAGAGGGAGCCGCGTAGATCTTTGATAAGATTAGTCACAATCACTGCAAGAAATGTTGTATACAGGTCATTTATTTGTGTTGCAAATGAGGAAAGGACTAAGCGATTGTTCAATATAGTGTGTAATTTCTATATTATTGAAAAAAGTAACAAACACCTATCATCTTAGTGAAAGATACTGATGGCAATGGTAGCAAACCCAGTGGATTTAAGTATAATACAAGTCTATATGCCAACAAGCAACTGTGATAATAATGAAATAGAAACAGTGTAAGAATAACTGGACGAACTAATAGGTACAGTAAAATATAAAGAAAGTCTAATCATAATAGGTGATTTCAATGCAGTGGTAGAACAAGGAGGGCATGTGAAGAAGCAGGACCATTTGGACTTGGAAGAAAAAATAAAAGGGAAGAAAGACTATTAGAGTTTAGTAAACTACAAGAATTAATCATTGGCAATACACTTTTTGAAGTACCAAAAAGAAGATGCCACACTTTGAAGACTCCAGGAGACCTACAATGATACCAAATTGATTATGTACTAGTGAAGAAGAGATACGGAAACTAGAAGCTTGTTTCAGTCATCTGGGAGCAGATATGGAAAGCGATCACTCACTAAGTTATTGCAGGCGCGTCCATAGCCAGGTGGGAAGGAGCAGCAGTGTGTAGCACACACTTCTTGATTAGATCGGGGTTCAAGCCCGTCACCACCAAATACGGAGGATGCGGAAAGGTCAGGGAATGACCACTGCATATCCCCGAGCAATATGGCCTTAGTTGCTAATGCTCCTAAAAACCAAATAAACAAACAACAACTAAGTTATTGCAAAACGTGAGTTAAGGCATAAGAAAATACAAAGAATAAAAGATGGAATGTGAGACTATTACAGGAACACAAAGTGGGAGAAGAGTTTAAGAAAGAATCAGAAGCAATACTTGAAACAAAAAAAGACCAGATCGAATGAAAGATAGTGAAAGACTCTGGAAGATAGAATACAGCCGATGGACAAGAACAGATTGGACCTTTACGTAAGGGAAAGGAGATAGTATTAAATACACCAGCTGCCATTGCAGATGAACTCAACAGTTATTTTGCATCGATATTTACAAATGAAAAACCTTTTGTGGCAATGGGAAATTGTGGGAGCGAAGTTGTGGGAGTGAAAAATACGTAATTAATGATATTGAAATTTTGCAAGATTATTTAATGAAAAAACTTTCGAGCCTACAGGCCAGTAAGGCTCCTGGAGTTGATGGAATATACCCTATAATCTTAAGGGAGGCGGCAAGTGAGTGCATTGAACCATTGAGGCTAATTATGCGAGCATCACTAGACTCTGGGGAGATTCCCTTGGATTGGAAAAGTGCCAATGTATCTCCCATACATAAGGGTGGCTCTAAGAGTGAAGTGAGAAATTATCGACCTGTCAGTCTGACTTCAGTGGTAGGGAAAATCATGGAGGCAATGATCAAGGGTGGAATTCAGGATCATTTGGATAGAATTGAAATTCTGAAGGATACTCAGCATGGTTTTGTAAAGGGAAAATCATGTTTAACAAATCTGGTTTGCTATTTTGAAAGGGTCACTCATGAGATTTAGGGAATAATTTTGACATTCCCTAAATCTTTGGATTTAGGGAATAATTTTGACATTGTTTATTTAGATTTCAGCAAAGCTTTTGACTGAGTCCCACATGAGTGGTTGCTTTCTAAGCTGGAACAGGTTGGAATCACTGGGAAAATCCTTAGATGGATAGCAGGATGGCTTCAGGGCAGGAGGCAGAGGGTTGTGATAAATGGCTATTCCTCAGATTGGGTTGATGTAAGAAGTGGGATTCCCCAAGGATCAGTATTAGAACCACTGTTGTTTTTAATTTTCATAAACGGCATCGATGAAGGGATGGAGGGCGTGATGTCTAAATTGCAGATGATGCTGAAATTTGTAGAGCAGTTAATGATCATTGTCAAGCTGAGCTTCTTCAGAGAGACCTAGATAGACTTCAGGAATGGTCAGAAAAGTGACCGTTATGC
Organism: Mastigoproctus giganteus; assembly: GCF_048544385.1. Lineage (NCBI taxonomy): Eukaryota > Metazoa > Arthropoda > Arachnida > Uropygi > Thelyphonidae > Mastigoproctus > Mastigoproctus giganteus. Next base: position 2,559,099 of record NC_143588.1, read on the forward strand.
TTTAATCCAACAAAGTGCTGCTGGAAGTCATTGTGATACAAGTAAACACATGGGTTGTGTTAGGGTAGCTAAGAATAGGAACAAGTGCAGGTATACTTGCGTGTACACCAATGCTAGGAGTTTAGTAAATAAATTTGATGAATTTGAGGTATTGCTCAAGACATCAAAGGCAGATATTGTTGGGATATCAGAGACGTGGTGTCACACACAGATATAAGGAATGCAGAACTGGAATTTGGGGAGTACAATGTGTATAGAAAGGATAGACAGGACAGGAGGGGAGGAGGGGTTATGCTATTAGTTAAAAAACACATAAAATCCAAGGAAGTGAAGCCAGCCGATATTGATGGACAGGGCAGTGTCGAGTCAGTTTGGTGTGACATAAGCATAGGTAAATCAAAATTGAGAGTAGGAGTGTGCTATAGGCCTAATGACTCTGATGAGTATAATAAGATACTGTACAGGGAAATAGAATGGGCCAGTAAATCAGAGAGTCTTATAATGGGGGATTTTAATTTCCCAGATATTGACTGGAATTTGTGGGTTGGTCACTCACACACTAGCAGGGCTTTTGTGGATTTATTGGATGATTGTTTTCTACACCAGCATGTTCGGGAGGCAACTAGAGGGAGTAATACTCTTGATCTGATTATCAGTAGTGATTCTTCATGCATTAGGAATCTGCAGATAAAGGAACCACTGGGTGGCAGTGATCACAGTGTGCTGAAGTGGGATTTACTCAAGGAGGTAACTACCATCAGAGGCAAAGGGAAGGGTTTTTGCTTTCGTAAAGGCGACTATGATGGTCTGAGACAGTATTTAAATTCTATACAGTGGGACCAACTGATGATGTTACCAACAGCAAATTCAAAATGGGAAGCATTCAAAGAACTTATCTTGGAAGCTACCAGGCTTTACATACCAACCAAGAAATATTGTTCAAGGTTCAGGCCTAAATGGCTGTCAGATGAACTAATGAGACATATGGCAGAGAAGAAAAATGCATGGGATACATACAAATTAATGGGTGACATGGAAGCCTATGATAGATATAAGTTGGTCTGTAACCAAGTCACAAAGGAGATTAGGCAGGCAAAGGCAGATTATGAGAAATCCTTGGCAAAGGACACAAAGAAAAACAGAAAAGAGTTCTTTACCTATTTAAACTCAAGAAGGAAAGGGATGAATCAGATTGGTCCACTGGATGTTGATGGTTCACCAGTTGAGGATCCTGCTCAGGTGGCTAACAATCTAAATGAGTATTTTGCATCTACATTCACACATGAGGAGTTATTCAGGAAGGGGAATGTCGTAGGTGAAGTAAACATTGGCAGTGAGCTAGATTATTTTCTAATAACTGAGATGAAAGTGGAGGAGAAATTGCTGAGGATAAACATAAAAAAGGCACCAGGGGTGGATGGGATCTATCCAGTTATATTAAAGGAGGCAGCAAAGGAAGTAAGCAAATCCCTAGCCATAATTATGAGAGCTTCTTTGGACTCAGGGGAGTTACCCATGGACTGGAGATGTGCAAATGTAACCCCAATTCACAAAGGAGGATCAAAGGCTGACACAAGTAATTATAGACCTGTTAGTTTAACTTCGGTTCCAGGAAAATTAATGGAGGCACTGGTTAAAGAAGCACTGCAGGATCATCTGGACAAGAATTCAGTTATAGCTCAGACACAGCATGGTTTTGTTAAGGGCAGGTCTTGTCTGACCAATTTGATTGGATACTATGATGTAGTCACAAAAGAACTGGATGCAGGGAATAACTTTGATATTATATATTTGGATCTTAGAAAGGCTTTTGATACTGTTGCGCATGGAAGACTGCTGCACAAATTGGAGAAGTGTGGCATTGGAGGCAAATTGCTGCTATGGATAAAGGGATGGTTGAGTGGCAGAAGACAGAGAGTGGTAATCAATGGACACTGCTCAACGTGACTAATGTTATTAGTGGAGTTCCTCAGGGTTCAGTGTTGGGTCCATTGTTGTTTTCTGTATTTATAAATGATATTGATGATGGTGTATCAGGCTTAATGTACAAGTTTGTGGACGATACCAAGGTTGGCAGGGTTGTTAAGGACACTACTGATACTATGCTGCTGCAACAGGATCTGGAAAGGTTGAGCAGATGGGCTGAGAGGTGGCAAATGAAGTTTAACATTGACAAATGTAAAGTACTACATATGGGAAACAGTAACCCCAGATCAACGTATCAACTCTGTGGTACTACGCTGACAGTGGTAGAGAATGAAAAGGACCTGGGGGTAATTGTGCAGGCAGATATGAAGTTCTCTGAGCAGTGCAGACGAGCTGCAAGGGTAGCTCATGGTGTCTTGTCAATGATATACAGAAATTTTTCTAGCAGGGATAAGGATGTGATTATTCCCTTGTATAAGGCATTGGTCAGGCCACACCTTGAGTACTGTATACAGGTCTGGAGGCCTCATTTCAAGAAGGATATAGAGCTGCTCGAACGAGTACAGAGAAGGGCAACAAGATTAGTGAATGGAACAAAGGGTTGCTCTTACGAAGAAAGGCTTAAGTTTTGCAAATTACAGAGCCTGGAGACTAGGCATCGGCGAGGTGATCTGATAGAGGTGTATAAGGCTTTGAATGGCTTGAGCATGCTCAGTGCCGATGGGATTCTTCCTCTTGCTCAGAATAATCACCTGAGAGGGCATAAATTCAAATTGAGGAAGGACGGATGTCGAATAGATGTGCGGAAATTTGCCTTTAGCCAGCGGGCAGTTGGTTTGTGGAATAGACTCCCATCGCTTGTTGTTGAAGTTGATAGCCTAAATAAATTTAAGCTCAGCTGGACAGGTATTTCGAACGAACGGAGGGGTGAAATGGGAGTAGTGGTTGTTTTTTTTTTTTTTTTTTTTGGCTGATGCTGAATAAGCTTGCTTTCTTGCATCATATGCCTCTACTAATGCTAATGCTAAAGTGTAAGGTATTACACCTGGGAAACAGTAATCCCAAAATAACTTATTCACTTGGTGGAGTTCAGCTAAACCCAGTACTGGAGGAAAGGGACTTGGGTGTTACGATACGGTCGGACATGAAATTCTCTGAGCATTGTAAACAGGTTGCAAGGAAGGCCCATGGTGTCCTATCAATGATCTATCGAACTTTTGCAAGTAGAGATAGAGACATGATAATCCCATTATATAAGGCTTTTGTTAGATTACACTTGGAATACTGTGTTCAGGTATGGAGACCGCACCTGAAGAAAGACGTTGAGCTTCTTCAAAGGGTGCAAAGACTAGTAACTCGCCTGGTGAGATCGGCAAAAGGGCGTCATTATGAAGAAAGACTTCGAATACGTGGGTTGCAGAGTTTGGAAACTAGACACCTGAGACGAGATTTGATTGAGGTGTAAAATGAATGAGGACGAAGTTTTCAAGATTATAAATGATGCTAGAACTAGAGGACATAAATTCAAGTTATGGGGGGGGGGGAATGTTTAGATTGGACTGCAGGAAGTTTTATTTTAGCCAGCGAGTTATAAATTACTGGAATAAGTTGCTTACAAGGTTTAATTTCCCTTTCTTTTATTAATTATTATTATTTTTTTTTTATCATTGTTTTATTCGGGGTTTTTTTTTTTTTTTTTTTTTGTCTGGTGCAGCATTAGCCATAGGCGTTCTTGCACTATGTGGCCAATACTAATACTAACAGTACAGAAGACTAAGAAATAAAGTGACCAAGGAATGCAGAAGGGCAAAGGAAAAGTGGATGGATGAAATATGCAAGGAAGTTGAAGATAATTTAAACAATGGAAAACCTGACAGCATACAAGATTATTGCCACGTATACTGAAACCATAAAACCAAAAGCACAGCAATAAGAAATAAAGATGGAACACTACTGATTAGAGATAGAGATAGGAATAAGATAGAAAGAGTACCTAGAAGACTCTATGATGGAAACCAAATAATTGAGGAAGCATTGGAGGCCAAACAATTGTTTGGCCTCCAATTTGTTTGTTTGTTTTGTCCCAATCGTCTGGCCCCAATCTATTGGGGCCAGACCTAATAGGACGAGCTCTAAATTAGAACCCCAATGGAAAAGCAGTAGGCACAGATAAAGTTCCAGCTGAACTGCTAAAAAAAACAGCAGGAGACAAAACAAGGAAAGAAATGTTTAATAGCACAAAAGCAGTCTACAAAGAAGGAAAAGATGTGGATGACTTTTTTCAAAGCCAGTGACATTGCCAAAAAATAGGAAATGCAATAGTGTAAAAACTACCAAATCATCAGTCTGCTTAGCCATGCATCCAAAATACTTTTGAACATACCATATTTGACGGGATATAAGACACCTTTTTTTCCGAAAATATGCCTTGAAAAATCACCCTGTGTCGTATATGCGAAAATGGGCCCTGCCTCATCCACATCGAGGTGAGTGGGCAGGTTGTATTTTGCCGTTCGGTCAGAATATTTTCATTTCTGAAGAATAACAGGACACCCTAGGGTACTTTTGGACTCGTAGGGTTGTTTGGAATCAGTTCCAAGGAGTTTCAAAAGCCCGGGAACACAGGAAAAGACTTAGAAGGCAATGGAAGCTTCAAGGTTCTTGTTCAAGTTTCTCAATAGTTTGTCGATCCTTTAAAATGTGGCACAACCAATGGGCCATTTAGTTCTGTGTAGTCTTTCATGATGTTGAGTGTATCTCCATGTACGGTAGTGTACTTTAATTGTGTGTGAAGTGACTATAATCACGACAATGAATTATAATCATTGTGGGTGACTGAAATAAAATAAAGAACGGTGCTAATTGTATACCAGTTTTGGCCTGCTGTGCTGATGGCACAAAACTATCACCATTTTTGACCTTAAAAACATTTTTACTGGCGTTATTCCAAAAAATTTTTGTAACAAAAAACTATCATCCAAAAAGCATTATGAAAAATTTTTTTCCAGTTTAATTTATCTTCTACTGCACCAAATTTAATGAAATTTTGCATGAAGCTCTGTACTTTTTCATCTTAGTTCTGTACTAGAGGAAAAACTTTCAAACCTCTGAAAATTGCAGTAATTTTTCGAGGATAGTGGAAAATATGAACATGTGATCAAGGAAATTTTCTCACCTAATAAACGGTGGTCCTGGTGATCTCTGAAGGATGGTTTCCTTCCTTACGAGACCACCATCTCTTCTCATTTGGGACCAGTTCAGAGCCCGTAGAACTGAAGTCATTAAAAAGAGGGTGAGGGAATTGAATACATAGGTAGTTGTCATTCTTGGTGGACTGACAATCCAATTGTGGCCTTTGGATGGGTCCATAAACAAGCCATTTAAGCAAAATATGAAAGAACAAATGGATGGGAGAATCCAATCATGACGTCACACTCACAGGAAGAATGAAGAGGCCCACTACTGCACAGGTGTGCAAATGAGTTAAGGAATCTTGGTGGAATATAAGTGGTAAAATAATTATAAAGTCTCTCAGGAAGACCGGAATTAGTAGTGCCCTTGATGGCACTGAAGACACTGCATTATTTGAAGATAGTGATACCAACTTTAGCAAGGAAGAGTTTTTGGGATTTGAAAGCAATGAGTTTTTTCGTTTTCAAAATGACTGAACTTTCCGTTTGCAGAACACTGATGTCTTTTCGTTCATTTTTAATTCTAGTGGTAGTTTGCTTCATACAAAATATTTTATAATGTAGCTAAGATTCTTTTATTTCTCTTTTAAATTTCTGTATTGGTAAATTAATAATTAAATAATGTATTATTATACAGTATTAGTATGTTTTTTTGCTGTTCTGATCACATGTTTAGGATGACCTTTTTTCTACTATGCACATTAGAATAAATATTAAATGCCTAAATATATACTAAAGCTTTTTTTCATTAATTTTCCTTTCTAAAATAGGGGTGCATCCTATATGTCATCAAATACGGTAATAAAACACAGAATTAAACCAAAAACAGAACAGTTTTTAAGCGAAGATCAGTTTGGTTTCCGAAATAGAAGAGAAACACGAGAAGCCATCTTAGCACTACACACAATTGTAGATAAAAGAATATCATAAATAAAACCACACACATAGCCTTTTATTGATCTAGAAAAGGCATTTGACAGTGTTTTCTGGGAGAAGCTTTACAGAGTCATGAAGAAGGCCCGGTTTGATTAGAGAGATTGATGAGCCATCAAAAAATTATATGAAAATCAAATGACAAAATCTGAATTTTAAAATAATGAAGTTAATAGCCAAGATAAGAAAAGGAGTTAGACAGGGGTGTGCATTATCACCATTACTATTTAAATTTTACATGGGGGGGCGCTCTAGAGAAAGTGAAGTGTAAAACCAAAGGAATGAACATAGCAGGAGTACGGGTGCAATTCCTACGTTTTGCAGATGATATAGCAGCACTAGCAGAAAATGAAGAAGAGTTGAAAAACACAATAGAAGTAATGGAAGAAGTTTTCTTAGAATTAACACAAAAAAGACAAAAATAATGGTTGCAAAAGCCATTTAGAAATAAAAAGGAGAATTGCTATAGTGAAAGAAGCATTTAGAAAAAATAAATCATTTATTTCAAGCAAGACAAACAAAGAAAAGAGGAAAATATTTGTGAAAACCTTTATATGTAGTATACTGCTGTATGGATGTGAAACATGGTCAGTAACAGCAATCAACTGGAGAGACAAAAACACAAATGAAGAAGTCCTCAGAGTAGCTGAGAAACAAACAATCAAGAAAACCATAATAAAGATGAAGATGCAGTTCCTAGGACATTTCTGGAGACAATGATTGAATAGTAAATTTGATAATTAAATTTGATAAATTGGATAAACATACTAGGAGGACAGCTTGAAGGGAAAAGAAGTAGAGGATGACCAAGAATCACACCACCTGATGATGTGCTCTGACTCTCAAGAATGAACTACAGGGAAGCTAAACAAAATGCCCAAATTCGGGTTGAGTGGAGAATAAAGATCTCTATGGTGACAGGGCTTGTCCCTTAGAATGATGATGATGTAATAATTCATCATCAGCCATTTTCAATCACAGCAGGATGAAGGCCTCTCCAGCAACTTTCCAGTTCCTTCTGTTTTGTGCAATGGCCATCCATTTACTACCCACAAACTCATGAATTTCGTCTGTCCATCTCTGTCATTGGCTTCCAGGTTTTCTTCTAGCTCCTCTTCGGTACCATTCTGTTATTTTCTTAATCCATCTCTCATCATGTCTTCGAGCTATGGGTCCTGCCCAAGACCATTTTAGTTCTTTAGTTTTGATAAGAATGTCCTTTACTGGAGTTTGCTGCCTAATACATGTGTTTCTCTTCTTATCTAACAGTCTGATTCGTTCCATTCTTCGCTGTGTCATTCTCAGTTTCTCTTCCATTCTTTTGGTGAGTGCCCAAGTTTCACTTCCATGAGTCATGGTGGGGGAGTATACATTGGTTCATTTTTTACGTTTCAGACAAATTGGGATATTGCTCCTCAGTATGTGACTGTATTTCCTGAATGCTATCCATCCAAAATTTATTCTTCTCTTGACTTCCAGCCATTTATCATTATTATAGCTGATAACTTGTCCCAGATAAGTATATGACTCCTTCAATCATTATATCCCTTTCTGTGGCATACTCGTTCATCATTACTTTTGTTTTAGCCATATTCATCTTTAGTCCAAAATCCTTACTAACTCTGCATAACTGATTAAGATTTTCCTCTAATTCTTTGGGATTGTGGTTTATGACCACAATGTCATCTGCAAATCATAAATGGTTTAGGTACTCTCCATTCACATTGACTCCTTTCTGTGACCAGTCTCTGAAAGCTATCTCAAGGGCAGCTGTAAACAACTTCGGAGATATTGTGTCTCCTTGTTGAACTCCTTTCTCAATTTTAAATTTCCTACTGTCTTTGTCTAGTCTAATAAGGAGGTAGCATTCTCATATATTTTCTTCAAAATCATAAAATATGGGGTATCTATGCCTTGTCTTTTCAGTGCCCGAAACATTGTCATATGCTGTATGGAGTCAAATGCTTTTTCATAATCCACAAATGCCAGGCATAATGGTGTTTTATATTCATTTGTTTTCTCCATTAGCTGTGATATTACATGAAGGCAATCCATTTTTGAGACTCCTGTCCTAAAGCTAACTTGCTCTTTTGGTTGATTCTCATCAAGTATTCTTTCTAATCTGTTAGTAATGTTGTGAACAACTTGTAGATGTGGGATAACAAACTAGTTGGTCAATAATTTCCAATTTCTGATTTATCTACTTTCTTATGCAGCAAAACTATGATTGCATTATTCCATTCCTTAGGCATCACACCTTTTCTAATGCATTTTGTGAAGAGTCTTGCCAGTTTTTGTGTCATGTCTCTTTCTCCCAATTTTAACAACTCTACGGTAATTTCATCTTCCCCTGGGGTTTTCTGATTCTTCATTTTCTTCAATGCTTGTTCTACCTCATCAGGAAGGATATAGAATATGTTGTGTGTGTTACTAATTTGCAATCCATCTTCCCCACTGCTGGCATCATTCCCTCGCTCCTTGTATAATTCTCTACTATTTGAATTATGCCTTCTCTGCTATTTAAAATTACACCATCGGTATTCTTCAGTTTCAGTATCATTTGTCTTTCTGTATTACTGCTCATGGCTGCTGATTTAAGTCCTTTGTTTTCCCTTAATGCTTGTTCTACTTTTCTTGTGTTAAATCTTCTTACCGATGAGCGATCTTATGTTGTAACAGGCCAAGTTCAGTTTCCGTGCATGGCAGCCTGGTCGTACCCAGAGATTCTTAGCACCCTCTGCTTCCACTCTGATCCTCTTGCTGCCATAAGAGGGGGAGTGAAAGCCACTGGAGACTGAGGGCCATTTGTTTCATCGTGCTGTCATGTGCTGGAAGGTTTGGTCTTTTCTCTTCACGCTGACCAGGCGCCTTGAAGAAAACCACTGTACACGTTCATTGCCACCTAAGTGACGTAACAAGGCTTACCATCAAAAAGGTGTGCATGAGTGCAATTTAGGGAGGCAGGCCAACCGGACTTCTCCTAAATCTTCTGAAATAGAAAGATATTGGATCCATCAGTGTTTTTGGCTGAGTGTCTGATAACACACAGAATGCCTGTTCCCCTCTATAACAATGAAATTTTAAGATAATATGCAGTTAATATATACACAGTCAATGCATCTACTATTTTATTTGTAGAAACAAAATTAACTGTAATAAGTAGACATCAGATTATATGCAAATGCATATAACATGAATATAACACTAGCAACAGTGTATTATAAACCACACTATTTTAATAAATATATTATATCCAATGTTACTGGATATATAATACATTATGGTGCATATTTTTGTTTATTTTGTGTGTAAAAATACAATAGACAGATTGAAGGTTATATAAAGTAGCTTATTGGACAAAACTAATGGCATTGAACCGCCCTTCTTCCCATAATATAGGAATAAATGTATGAAATTTAAAGAGAATTAAACTGGCACATTAGCAGCCAGGTATTGTAAGCCTTGAATATGTGTATGGTGTTGATGGTGGGGGGGGGGGGCAGGAAACTATGTTGAAAAATAAAACACTTAAGTTTTTACTTCTTTTCTTTCTATGTAGGATTATAACCTTTTCAGATTACCCACATAAGATCACTAATGATTGTATTTTCCCCTCAGCTATTATTTATTATTATTTTTTTTATTCTACACATTTAATGCACTCATCCTAAACTATAATAATGCTAATAAGTACATGTAACTTTGTGGTTTCGGTATAGTTTAAATTTTACATTTGTTTGGAGGGTTAAAAGAAATTATTAGCCTAATTTTTAATTTTGCTATTCAACACTGTATATTTAGGAGCAAATTAAAAGATTCTGATTGTGGAATCTAGTTATGCAGCATTTTAATTGTTTGTTTTTACACAGCATAATCAGTTCCAGTTAGCCCGAATGGCATCGGATTTAGTGGCATCTCGTCTTTTGGTGCGACAAGCAGCTCACTCCCTCAATCATAGTCTACCTGATGTTGTGCCCCTTTGTTCAATGGCAAAATTCTTTGCTACAGAAAAATGTTTTTCTGTAAGTAACTTTTAAATATACATATAGTGTAGCTTCAATATAATGCAGATGTCAGGAGATAACATTAATACACACATTTTAAGTGAAGTGCATTATAGCCAAAAATAAACTTTTCCAATTTTTTTAACATGAATACACAACAAACAAGAGACTACCTATTAAGCAAGCATTTTTATATAAACAGATTTCATTTTACATGTGTTTTTTTTTTTTTTTTCCCTTCCCCTTTTAGTTTCTCTGTTTTGATGTCAGTGGGTGAAATTGGTAAAACAATTTAAATGGCAAATGCACCATTACTGTAGTTTTTTATAATGCTTTATAGTTCTTTAAAATGAAAATATTAAACAGCAATGTGTCATATACTTAAAAAATAAAATTTTAAAATTGTAAATTTCTTATAATGATCAGTACCAGTCCAATTTACAGTATACTCTATAAATAAAGAATAAGGAACAACTCAGCCACCAAAGCTAAATGGCCAAGTGTACAAAAAAAAGAAGAAGAAGAAGAAGAGAGAATGAAACTGTTTTTAATAACATGTCTTCCTTGAGTAATGCAATTATGGTATTCCCGGAAACCACTGCATATACAAAAACCAACATCTCAAAAATCACTTTCTGTAGAAAATGGTGTAATATAACTGTTATTTTCTGGATCAGAATATAATAATACAGCCATATTACATCCATGGACCCCCCAAAGTAAACAAGGTACTTGTGTTTATAAAAAACACAGGTGAATGTTACAGTACTGCAATATAATTATGGTGAACACTACACTAGTTATTGTCAGTCTAAATGTGATTTCATTCATTAAAGAATCGCACATGTATAACCAAATATATCAAAACTGACAAAGTAGCTGGTTCTCTTGTTCCCTCTCAGAGCAAAATGTTTAGTTAGGCAGTTGTCCCATGTACAATTAAGATTTCATTCATTAAATATTTTACTGCAGCTATAAGAGATGGAGATGGTGAGATGGAGAAACTGTTACTGATAATTTTATAAAAATTTAATTATCTAATTGGGGGAAATATACTACAGAAGAGAATACAATAGCTTGGTGGTCAACACTTTGAGAAACATTACAATAGCTGATATTATGTTTTAGCATTCAAATGAAAGTTTTGCCTTTATAAAAAAAAAAATAAATCACAACTTCGGCAAAAATGAAACTAGTGAGAAGGTACCATTGTTTTATGTTGACATTGAATTTCTTTATTCACTGCTAAATTAAAGAAACAAAAAAAAAAAAAAAAGTTCCGAAAGTCACAAAAATAGTCTTTTTTGTAAAAAATCATACCGTTAAGTGCCCCAGATCAGACCACACCTCGTTTATGAGGACCCTGATAATGTATATATACAGTACACATACAACAGTAATTGAAAACACTAATATGTGGTATAAAGGTAAAGTTTGATGTTTGAATATTTACATTAACACTTGCAGAGTGCAAAGCTAACTAGCTATATTAGAGAAAATTTGAAGTGTGTAATGATGATAAGAACCAGTGGGTGCAAATATAAAAATTTATATTTTTAATACAAATAATGCAAAGTTGCAAAAAAAAATTTTTTTATTGCAACTTTGCATTATTTAGTCATACCAATACTGATTAGCACTATTTGGTATTTACCATGCCATGATGTAAGCTGATGCTAAATTTGACATCATGGCACCCCTATAAAGAGTAAGTGGCACCCACTTTGAGAACCACTGGTCTAAGGAGTACATCTTTTGGCATCTCATATATATATATATATATATATTTTTTTTTTTTTGGCACCTCCGTAGCCAGGTGGGCAGGAGCAGCAGTGCGTAGCACATGCTTCTTGATTAGACTGGGGTTCGAGCCTGTGACTACCAAATACGGAGGATGCAGAAAGGTCAGGGAATAACCACTGCATATCCCCGGAGCAATATGGCCTTATTGCTCCGGAGCAAAACAAAATAACAACGACAATCTCTCACGTTTTTTAAATTGGTAACAACTAGGTTGTTACTTGTTACTAGGTTGGACACAAAGAAAGCCAAGCAGAAGTGCTAGCTTTAATAAAAAATAAATAAAAGAGAACTCGTGACCATTATTAAGCAAAGGAAAACAAGTATCTTGGTCACCTTCCGAGACATGACTACAAAAAAAATGTTGAAAGGGATGATAGAGGGAAAAGGGAGTAAAGGATGACAGAGAAAGACCTGGATTACCAACATTAAGGAATGGACTAATCTTTCTTATGAAGACTGTGCAGGGGAAGCACAGATGCGAAGCTGGTAGAGACTCATGGTAGTCAACCTCCTGAATGGAGATGACACATGAACAACAACAACAACAACTAGGTTGTAAGCTGTTATATCTTTGGGTACCTACCTCCCCCCCCCCAACCATCACCAATGAGAGGCCAAATTACTTTAAAACAGAAAAACTTTAAAACTCAGAATAAGTAGCAATAGACTTCTCTAATGGGGAAGTGTTACTTTGAAGTATAAGAGGACAGCAACTTTGTCTTAAAATTCAGTATGTAGTAATGATGCATTTGCACTGAATAATATAGTGGTTTGAATTTTACATCGTACTTCCATCCTGCAGTGGGTTGATAATGGCTTCACTTTACCTTTTTTTATTTTAAATGTATTTGTGGTAACTGGAGGTGACCATAAACCACCTGGAAATGACCATTAGGTGACTATTGTGGTAACTGGAGGTGGCCATAAACTGTGAATCAATGAAAGCGCAGGTTGACATGTATCCCATAATATAGAATGTATTATGTGGCAATACTAGGAGGCAAATGACTTGCATTACCTGGTGAGTATATACTCTGAATAGTTTATTTTTCATAAACGGTTAAATACATACATATAGGAACTTTGTTACGAATTAATATTCTTGAATACCTTGAGTTGGCTCAGGCTAAGAATGAACTGGTTTGTGTTACTGGTGAAAGCTGAAAGTCTGGAACAGTTGATACAAGATTGTAGTTCGCACGTGTGCCGATCAGTTTTCGAGTGTCTGTGAGGATGAATGGGTCAGCGTCAAGATAGTTTGACACCAAGTACAAATGGGAAATGACTGGGGGGGGGGGGTGTAAGACATGCAGGTAGTATCTCAACAACAGCCAACATGGTTAAGGGCATCTATCCTGTGGTGTCATAGGGCATCTATCCTGTGGTGCCATTGTGAATTTGCCTTTGACATTGACTTGGCACTGGATATCAGCTTATATAGGTAATGGCAATCGAGGGCCATCACAGGTACCCATGCTCACTGTGAGATACAAAAGAAACTGTGCGTTACATGTGCCAAGACTGGACCACTGATGTGTAAATCTCTTGCCTGCTCTGATGAATTCCATTTCCAATTGTATTATTCTGATGGGTGGATCTGTATTTGGAGAAGGCAATATGAGACTATGGCACCTGGATGCACCATTGGTATTCAGCAGACTGGAAGCTGTGATTATGGTTTGGGCACTGTTTTTGTGATAAGTTCTGGGTCCTCTGACCACCATTAATGAACAGCTTAATGGGAACATTTACCTTTCTATCATTGCCGACCAAGTACATGATGATTGTGTACCTAGACAACTCTGGCATCTACCATCAAGATAATGTGCCATGCCACAAGTTCCGGCAAGTTGCCAACTGGTTTCAAGAACACGATAGTGATTTCTCTGTTTTTGGACGGCTGTCCAACTCTCCCTAGCTGAGCACAGTCGAGCATTTTTCGGACCTGCTGGACGTCGTACGTCTGATGCTTTGACCATTTTTCTGACATTGTACAGGCATTACTGAACACAATAGCGGCCTTTATGAAGACAATCTTATGTGCAGGATTGGTTGGAGCACATTCTTTTGTACAAATTTAATTCCCTGTGTAAAGGCAAATGCAAGTTAGAGGAAAGAGTGTGTACAATATTGTTTGTAAAGACAGCGGGGAGCCACAGAAGACAAGAATGCAAGCACACTTGCACTCTTGCCTATCATCTCAGTAATGTGACCTTTACATGGACAATCTTTATTGCACACAAAATTGTGACCAAAACAGTGAGGGTTTGCTTGCATGTTCTTGTAGTTACAGTAGGTCACTCCTGAATTTGGCTGTGGTATAATTCGTATATGTTTGCCATCTACAGCTACTCCACAGTTCATAAACTGCCACCTCTCATCGAACTCCTTTGACGCATCTGCCCACTCTTCTTTTGTAGTAGGAAACTGAAAAAAAAATAATAAACTTATGTACACAAAAAGAATAATCAAGGTATAATAAACAAGTTTCTTACCTCAACAAAATATCTTGCTTCCTATGAAAATTAAACGAATTCTTTACTTTTACAGTTACACGTTCAACTGGAGTTGCATGTGCAAGAGTTTGCTTATCATGCTCTTGAATGCCACAGTTTTAACTCACACTCAAAACTGCAGGAAAGAATGTGGCTGCTTTTTAATTGACCCACATTTAAAAAAAAAAAAAAAAAAAAAAAAAAGCTGTGTGCTTGTGTGGAGCAAACCCTCACTTTTCCAGTCACATCCTTGCATACGGATAAGACTGTCCATGGGTTGCATTACCACAGCACATCCTGCAACACCTGGTGGGGTCCATTCCAAAATGTGTACTGGCTGTATTATAAAGAAAAAAGGTGGCCACACAAGGTGTAAGGCAGATGTTTCTAATGCAGAGCCACTCAGTGTACTTTGGTGATTGGAATCCCAAAATGACTCAAGATTTTGAATCTTGAAGCTATTTTATAAACACCCTGCATTTCAAATAACATTCTGAAAATCTGTGTTTGAAAGTAAATATTTAATTCTCTGATTATAGATTGTTAATCAAGCTCTTCAAATGCATGGTGGTTATGGCTACTTGAAAGATTATCCCATTCAGCAATATCTGCGAGACATAAGAGTTCATCAAATTTTGGAAGGTAAGCAGTTTATTTTCATTGTACAATGCTGAGCGTATTAGTTTTCTTTTGTTATTATTATGTTATTAATTTATAATTGTTGATTATGAGGTGCATGCCTCAAATCACAGCCAAATGATATGTGTGAAGTTACAAATTATAGAATTCAGTTTAATTAAAAACACTAATGATTATGTGAATTGATAAATCTGCACTGACTTTAAGGAATGATGTAGAGATCAAGTTATACAATATACACATCATGTAGAGGATCAAGTTATACAATTAATGAATTTGTCGAAACTGTCATTTGAGGTGGTAAAAATACACATCTCAGAAGTAATGAGTCACGGTTATGTTCTGAATTGAAGTATCAAACATTTATATCACAGATGAACATCATATTAAGCCTTTTGTGGGTGAATTTGCATTTACTTGTATTTGTGCTTTAATTAATTTCGTCAACTTCTGGATCTGAATTGTAGAGAATTTCAGCTTAAAATAACAAATATACATGTATAATTATAACCCAGTTTAATGTAAAATATACTAACAGGCAGTAGCTTCGAGACTGGCGTGTCTCTTTATCAACTGAAATTCAAATACAAATACAATTCAAGTGCAATGAGCTGAGTGAGGCATATTAATCATGTGCCATTGTTGTTGCACAGACGTGTGCTGCTTTTACTCCACTGATCATCTAGCATTAAAACGGTTGTTTCTAGGATGGGTGCATCCTAGAAACAACCTCAACTGCATGCATTTGATGTTGTAATTTCTAAGGACCTTCGAGATCCGTCCTGACACGCCTGGATAATAGGGAATGTAGGCGGATGATATATCGTCTTGGTTCGGTGGTCTTGGGTGGGATGCGAGTTCTTGTGCCTGTAATAGGCACCTGCTTAGCACATGGGATGGATAACCACATTTGGTTAGGTCCGCCTTCACACGGGAGATCTCGTTACGCCTAATTGTATCAGTGCTGGAATGGCTCCAAGCCCTGGAGAATAGGATGCAGGCAGTGCTATTGAGATGACTTGGTGCGTGGCCGGATCTGTAGTTAGTGAATTGTCCGCACCACATAGGTTTGTGGTATACTGGTCTCTAGTCGTCCACCTACATTCCCTATTATCCAGGCGTGCCAGGACGGATCTCGAAGGTCCTTAGAAATTACGTGCAGTTACCCTGCAGGAACCTACGTTCACTTGTCTCCAGTGTGAAGACCCCTGTCACACCTGTCTTACGCAGCAATGTAGTATATCGCATCACCTGTAGAGACTGTGACAGTTGCTACATAGGAGAAACATCAAGGCATCTCCAAGATCGCCTTACGGAACATGACAGAGCAATCCGGCTTGCCGAAACTGACCAGTCCGCAGTTGTGGAACATTTTTGGGCCACCAACCACGATCTTGATCCCAAACATGACTTTGAAATAGTAGACCACTCATGACACTTTCGCCACCGCCTATGGCTAGAGTCACTTAACATATTAAACAATACAAAGGCAATAAACCACCACAAAGGCATACGTCTACACCCCATCCTAGAGACAACCGTTTTAATGCTAGATGATCAGTGGAGTAAAAGCAGCGCACGTCCATGCAACAACAATGGCATGTGATTAACGTGCCTCACTCAGCTCATTGCACTTATCCGTTGTATTTGTATTTGAATTTCAGTTGATAAAGAGACACGCCAGTCTCGAAAGCTACTGCCTGTTAGTATATTTTACATTAAACTGGGTTATAATTATACGTGTATATTTGTTATTTCAACCATGGACCCCAGTACACCAGGCCCATTCGTTACAATTTCAGCTTACTTACACTTTGATTAGAAAAAAAATTATTTTTTGCATCCAGTTTCTTTGTGACTACATCATAGTAACCAGTCAAGTTGGCCAAACAAGATTTTGCCTTAAAAACCTAAATTGGACAAAAAAGTTGGCAGTTGTGTGATCCTCCCCTCCAATTTTCAAAGCAATTTTGTACACAGTCATCTATTATTAAATGTCTAAAATTACTGGAAATCACACATAACAGATGGTAACAATTGTGTATATGCTGTATATTCTAAGTTGATCCTTAGTTAAATCCTTCCTTAGTCATATTTTATGTATAAACTGACTCCTTTTTAGGCACTTTAGCATATCCATGTGTTATCTGTTCATGTGACAACTCTACTCCCAGTGAATGGATTTTTATGAAATTTTATATTTGTGTCTTTTACGAAGGTTTATTAGACAGTATGAACCAGAGCTGTAATGCTCGATACATTCTACATTTATATCAATATTTGTAAAAATAATGAGATGTTTACCTCAATATAAGTACGTAGAACACTTCTGTATGATACTCTCCAGAAATTAAAATGAAAATCTTACATTACAGTAACAAAAATTGCAAAACAAAAATCGTTGTGCAATTTTTTCATTAAATTCTTTTAATTAATTTTCTTAATTTTTAATTGTGTTTTAAGTTGATTTTGAATTGTGTTCAATTGATTTTTAATTATTTCTTACTGTAATATAAAATTTTCAATTTTTTTTCGTTTTAATTTCTGGAGAATATCATATGGAAGTGTTCTATGTACTATATTGAGGTAAACTTCTCTTATTATTTTTACAAAAAGGAAGATTTATTATAATTAGTAGTAGCAGCAGCATGTGTTGCAGGAAAGCAAGCTTATAATGCATCAGACAATTAAATAAAAAAAAAAAAAAAACCACCTGTCCATCCCCTCCGCTAATTTTCCTAGTTCTTCCTTGAATTAATTCAAATTACTCCTTCCACGATGGATTGAAGCTTATTTGCAGAACTGAAGCCTTTCTTTGTAACACCATCCTCTTGCTCCCTTCTCTATACTCGTTCCAGCAGATCTACATCCTTCCTAAAATGCAGCTTCCCTGCCTGTATATGGTACTCAAGATGTGGCCTGACTACTGACTTATACAATACTAGCAAAATTCCTGTATATCAGGGATTCTCAATGGGGTCAAAATAATCATGGGTATCAGAATGGTTTGTGGCCCTTCAAAGTTCATCCCGACCTGACGGCATCTTATTCCTTAATATTTAATTTTTCTCATTGGGTTTTATTTTCCCCTGAGACAACTGATTTTTAACATATAGATATATTATATTAGGAGTGAGTATGAAATTTTGGTAAAAGGAAGATAGTGGACGTGATTTAATTCAACCACCTTTGCTTTTCATAGGCATTAAATGCCTAACTGCTTTCAGATATAATATCTCCGCAATCCTTGGCGTTTGTGCCTTTCGACACTGCATCCTCGGCGGCTGCATGTGGGTTATTTATTAATTTTTTTGTTTCATTGGTCAATATATGAGGCATGGATGGGATGAGAAATGTTTCAGTCTCTTTTTCTACTTTCTAAGTGACAGTTAGTATTGATTTATTGTTACCTTGTGGAAGTTGTTTATTTTTGATCCACAGTGCATTTGTGAGTGGCATGGACTATGAGAGTTAAATAAAAATAATTTATGTTTTATTGTTTAATTCTTTGTAGTTATTGAACCCTTCAATCATGTCGAGTGCTGAAAAGACAGTGTCAACAATAACTGGATGAATATCTAGCTTATTTATTTATCGAAAGCCCATTTGACTCAAGACAGTCTGTCTTATGTGTAATAGTTCTTTTTCAAATGGGGGCTATGAAACCATCAAGACTTTTAGATCACTTAAAAGGAAACATCCTAATAAAGTTGGTAAACATCGAATATTTTAAAAATTTAAAACAGAATTTTGGGCCACTTAACACTGTTACTTCCTTATTTAAGAACACACAAACAAATTACGGTAGAATGATTGTGTCTTATAAAATTGCAGAAATCATTGCAAAACTGGTTGTGCTCATATGGTTGCTGAGACTGTTATATGACTCGCATTAGAGACTAATTTCAACAGTGATTCATCAAATCCTTTTGGTATTTTAAAAGCATTGCCATTGAGCAACGATTCAATTCGAAGGCCAATCGATGAGATATCAGTTAACATTGAAGAGCAGCTAATTGATTGACAAACTAAAAACAAGAAAATTTTCTATTCAGATTGATGAATCCACAGTTACTGACAATAAGGCCCTTCTAATGGCATACATTCACCAATTGCAAGAAGAAATACTGATTATACTGGAGCATCCATTTTTGCTGCTGTAAAAACATGGTTTGACAAAAAACAAGTACCATTGGAAAATTTCGTATCCCATGCCATTGATGGTGCTACCTCCATGGTTGGAAGACAAAGGATTTATAGCCCATCTAAAGGAAGTATATCCTGAAGTTCTTGCAATACATTGCATCGTTCACCGACGTTATCTGTTTGCAAAAAATATTAGTCTTATTCTTTATCAGTCTCTAAGTATAGTTATTATAAAACCATCAATAAAATAGTCACATAACAAATATGATTGCCTTTTCAGAAAAACTGTGTTGATAATGAAGAACAGTATGTGAGGCTTCTTTTGTATACAGAAATCAGATGGCTTTCTAAAAGAAACTGTCTAACAAGATTTGTAAATCTTTTTGATATGATAATTAGTTTTTTCGAAAGTGAAGGAAATGAGCATTTAGCAAATGAGATCAGTAAAAAAAAAAAAAAAAAAAACCAGCATACACTATATGGCTTGGATTTTTCGAAAACTTAATGTAGTATCACTTCAACTTCAAGAGAAATTAATTACAGTGAAGATTGCATATTAAAATCCTGCACTGAAAAACGAAATATTTTAAAGCAATTTAATGAGAAAATAATTTCATGGTATGCAAGAATTAGTTGAAATCAATGAATCTCTCACCAAGAATGATCTTAAGAATTGTTCCGATCTGTGGTCTTTAAAAGGTGAAATGACAAACAGATTTTCAGATTTATTTTCTTTTGAAGTGAAACCATGGATGTTATATCCAATTGGATGCAATGCCAGGTCCGCTAGCGAAGAAATTCAAGAACTCGTTGAACTAAGATGTAACGAAGAATGCAAATATAAATTTGAAAAGGGTGGAATGGCTGAGTTGTGGGGATCAAAAACAGCTAAACTTCTTTATCCAACAATGTGGTCTGAAATGGCCAAAGTATTTCTTTGCTTTCCAACGTGTTATATAGTTAAAAGTGTTTTAGTTTCGTAAATAAAATATGAACAAAGGAAAGAAACAGAATTCATATATGTTCAAGAGGAGACATTAGCATTAAACTTATTAACATCATACGGAACACGGAACTTTTAGCTAAGAAGCATCAGACTCAGGGATCTAAGAAGAATAAGCATAAAGTATTTTCTTGTTTAAAATTTCATGGAGGGGCGATTAGGAAAAAAATTTTTCAAAAAAAGAATGGTGGTGACTGTGGATCTTCTGGGAATAGCAGAGTGAATTTGTAGGGTTTGTGAGGAATGATTTGATTGGTGATGGTTGAAAGTAATGCCTTCTCCGTAAGTTTCAAGAGGCTGGAAGAGTGAGAGATTGGCCTGAACTGTTTAATGAGGGGTGCAGATTGGCATTTAGGATGTTTTCTGTTCCAGAGAGGGGGAAAGTAGTGTTGCGTTAAGACACGGTTAAAAATTGAGAGTAGTGGATCGATGATAAACATACTGAGACACTTGATCATGAATTGTGGCACGAGGTCGGGGGCCTGTGGTTGCGGTGGGTGGCAATCCATTTATAGCAGTTATAAGCTGCTTCCTAGTGATGAAACGGTGGCGAGCATATCCATTGGGACATTGTTGACAGGTAAGTTGCCTGGATATGTCGGCCACATTGTTCGAGAACCATGCAATGTGATCCATCCACAGTTAAAGGTCCAGTGTTTTAGGAATTCCTGTGTGCTGGGAGTCATAAAATGGTGTGCCTTTTTGTAGGGTTGCTTTTAGATGTTTTTTGATTGTAGATGATTTCTGGTGGTTGAACACTGCCCTTGCTCTGGAGAAAGCAATTCGATCTTGTATAGCACCTGACTCTTTCCATATCTTATGCAGGTTTTGTTCAATGCAGGATTCCAAGATCTTGAATGGGGAGTGATGCAGACAGTCTTTGTTGCTCCGTACCTGGCAATGGTTCAGATCTACCTGGTCATGAGGTCCACAGCCAGCTGGAGATCGCAATTATTGAGAGCTTCCCAAGGGATGGAGGATGCGGCTCAAGATACCGTGGTGGATAAATTAATTTGAGGGCTGTTATTTCTTTTCTTTTTAGGGACTTGGATATTGAAGTTAGGTGCGGCTAAGTACAGGAGTATGGCAATGGGTTTGTGATTGGATTGAAAGAGATTGTGAGGATTGTCTTTGAGGTCGCATGTTGCTGAGAAGAATACCAAATCTAAGATATTGGACCCTCTCGTGGGGTGACAGTCGAGAAGGCTGCTACCCAGTGAATCCATACTGCTAATGTGTCCTACTAAGATATGCAAGAGTAGGTGGAATATTGAAATCTCCACAAACAATGTGCTTAGAAGAGGCGGGAAGGTGATTTACTAGCCAATGGATTACATCTTCAATGATATCACTGTTTGGGCCTGGTGGAATATATATATACTGTTGCTATGTCTATCAGGTAGTTGTTGAGCTTGAGGGACACCATGGCAACTTCAAATGCAAGGGATTGGGTTACCACAGAATGTACCAATGAAAAGAGGGTGGTGTTGTAGAGTATTGTGACTCCCCCTCCTCTACGATCCACTCTAGAGGAGCAGAGCATCTGGTAACCAGCCTGGGGAGCACAGGCAAGGGAGTCTTGCCCATTCCCAAGCCATGTTTCAGCGATACAGAGAATATCTAGGGTTTTCGAGAGTAGAAGCTGTTCAACAGTGTCTAGCTTGTTACAGATACTCCTTGCATTTTGAAAGACAATTCGAATGGTAGCCATAGCAATCAGAGTTCGTACAAGTGACGTCTCTTTTTTGGGTCTTTGATGTGTACAGGGATATTAGAGACAGGTTTGCAGCCTTGGGGATTGACGTCATAAACGGCTGGTAGTTGGATTGATTGAAATGTAGACATTTTGTTTCCTATAGTAGGTTTGTTCTCAGTAGATTTATTTGAATTCTTCTGCATTTCTTTGGCGTGGCAGCTTTTATGCTATTGCATTTGATGATTTTGGTGGTTTATCGTAGTTCTTGGCATCTGGTCTAGGAAGGGTTTGACGAGAGTTCCAGGGGGCCATAGCATTGGATCCAGCACGAATGCTCGTCATCTCTGGGTGGCAGGTAAGGATGAAAGATGCATATGTTGGGTACCTAGTTCTGCAAATATGGCCTTAATGCTGCCTGGTTTAGTAGTCGGCTCCAGTCGAGAAACAAAGATTTGCCCACAAGTCTGGACCGCTGTGATATTGTATGAATATTCCCCTTAGTGGAGTGTTGTGTGCTACCTGTTTTTCCCGTTTGCATTCCGCGTTCCATTTTCTGATAGATTGAATATATCATCCCGGTTTCTTTTGAGTGTGAACCTGTTGATCGGCGAGATGAATAGGCAGGGAGTGCATGCAGTTTGTAAGCTTTGCTGGTGGGATCTTTTGGATTTTAATATCTTTTTGGCTGGTGACTACTTCTGCAAATGTGAGTATCGATGGATTCTTTCCAGTATGGATTGTCTGCTCTAACATTTTAGGTTTGGTATTATTTAGGGTCGATACTGTAGAGAGGGCCATCTGAGAGGTCTTTGAGTGGTTATCTTCATCGATATCTGAATCTTTGCTGTTGAGCTGATTAGTGGATTGTTTCATACTTTGTTGACCATCACAATATGCTGGTACTTTGTATTCTTTTGGTGTATCTCTTTTGCCATTTTTAAGGTTGGGTTCTGTGGTAGAAGGCTATTTCACTAGTGAATTTATTTGCAACTACTTGTGCCTTGAGTTGTTGTATTTCTTCAAATAGGCTTGAGTTTTGGGCTTTCATTTGCTTGATCTGATTAATAAGCATATTCAGCTGAGTGTTTATGAGCATCACATAATCATCATTTATCTGCAGGCAATTTTCCCTGTTACCTTTCAGCAGCACTTTGTGGCCGAGGTAGCCACATCATATATGACTCCTCCAGGGCGGCATGGAACTGCTGTGTGTTGCAACAGAGACATGGAAGGGTAGCGCTGTCATCTGTGGGGGGATGATCGTTGCTATCGGCAATCTGTACCTGCTGATCGGAAATTTCTAGTGTGGTGCTTCCACTGGGGTGTGGTAGGATGGCTTTATTTTTCTGTACAGATGATGCAGTTTCAGTTGGTGTGCAGGGTACACTACATTGGGGAGGTGCCCTTGATCCACTGTTGAAGGACTCACTGTCAGGTATTTCCTTGCATGAAAGACATGAAAAATTGCATCTCCGTTGCTTGTTCATCTTTTGTAAATCAATTTTGAGGCATGATTCACAAAACATAGCATAGCACATACACAGATATGCATAGATCAGTGTTTAATTTGCATAATTTACATTCAGCAATGCTGAAGACTTCATTTTACTTGCTCGTGTTTGAAGGTTTAACAGGCTAAATTGATGGTATTTAGTTCAGAAAGCTTATCACCAATTTTAGGAATGCAGTTAATCTGTTTCCGGGGGAGGGGTGAAATTCCAGGAATTAGTAATTGACGTGTATCACCAGGGCAACCGACTGCAAGTACTAACCTACAGCAGTGCAGTCTGACTTTGACCTATAGCAGTAAGTGGTGCTAGTCAGTTGTTAATACAGCTTGATCACGTCTGATTATGAGATTCTGCAATATGAAAAGGAACTGCAAATAATAAATACCTGGGTGCCTTGAAGTTGAGGATACTAAAATCACCTTTTAAACTTAGGCATAACTTTATTAATTTTAATGATTACTAAGAGCAACATACATACATGACCATACCGTCAGGCACCACCTTTACCTTATGTAAGAAGTCCTGGAATGTATCTCTTACATATGTCGGAGACTTACTGTATTTTTGGATTAACTGGGAATATTTTTTACCATCTATCCCGGAAAATCAAGAGTCTACTGTATTCAGATTTTTTTTTTTCCTGGAGCCAGGATGCAAAAAAATACCAGGATGTTTTTGACCTATTGTAATTGCTGAGAGGTTAAATTTTCAAAATTAAGTTTCTTAAACCTGATGGTCCCTGACAAATTTTTTGATTCTTTGTAACTTTTTAAAAATTTTGACATGGTTGTCTGTTATTAGAATGAAATTTTTTCAAAGAATCAAAAAAAAATTTGTCATTCCTTTTTTGATGGAATATGATCCTTCTTACCTTTACAGGTAAGTCCCATTTTACGACTGTTTCAAAATATTACCTAAAAAAATATTGAAAATAACGAAAAAATCTCAACTCAGTAACACATCGCAGCAACGCTTGCGAGTCCAAACTAGGCATTTCCTTTGTTTTTCATAGTGCATTGTGGGTGGAATGATAGCGACACCAAGGGTAGTTTGGACTGTTGATTTGTTCAGCATTTTGAACTTATCGATTAGGTGGTTCCTTAGATTTTGTTAAAAAAGTCAGTGCACCGAAATATCAAATTACAAAAGTGTGCTGAATAACATATTACAAAGTCTTAGTCTTAAGCTTAGTTATTAAGCTATGTATGTAAGCGTAAATATTTTTATTTTTTAACCTGTGGATAATATTCTTTTGATTTTCACATCTATCATTTAATTTTGTTAATTGGGAAGAGGGAAAAAAGGTGTAAATTTTCACTTTATATCTTCATTTTTATAGCCTGTGGATTATAGTTTTTAATCCATATTTTTATAGTCCTCTGATTTTTACTTATTAGAACTGCAATTTAATAGAATCAAAATTCAATTTCCAAATTTTATCACAGTAACCGGCATTTACTGTAATTATTTTATGGTAATTACTTGTTTGGAGTTCTGACCTTTCAAATTATTGACATTTTCAATATTCTATTGTAGTTTAAATATTCAATATTCTATTGTAGGATTTTCAATATTCTATTGTAGTTTAAAATGCAAATTTCTTAATCACTTTACAATGAGAAATGGTAAGTACTGTATTTCATAATACCCTGGCAGTAATGACACCTTTCACTCTATAAATTGCACATGCTAGTTGTTAATTTGTTTTGAGAGCATTACTATAAATTTGTTTAATATTTTGAAAATAAACTTGACTTAATTTTTCTCCCCCTCTTTCAGGTACAAACGAAGTCAT
This sequence comes from Mastigoproctus giganteus, assembly GCF_048544385.1. Classification (NCBI taxonomy): domain Eukaryota; kingdom Metazoa; phylum Arthropoda; class Arachnida; order Uropygi; family Thelyphonidae; genus Mastigoproctus; species Mastigoproctus giganteus. The sequence goes on from NC_143588.1 coordinate 2,584,241, forward strand.
GCAGATCTTGATTTCCCGAGACATTCTACAAAACTGAATCTTTCTTCAAGGTAGTCTCAACAGAACTGTAGAAAAGGGGACTGGCAAATTATGTATATAAATGTCAATATGCCAGTTAAACCTTACTTGTTAAAAGATTTCCCCTCCATGAATTAAATAAAACAGCAATTACTTGGGTTTTTTTTTTAATTTATATTATATATATATATCCAGTGACCAAAGCTTTAATACCATTAGTACAAAGCATCATTTTTGTATGTAGCTGTCAAATTTCATATTGGGAAATCACTTCAAAATAAGGGTTATTTATTCTTTGTGAAGTGGCATTACCCAGTGTTGTTGCAGGGGATTTTCACCAGAAATGACTAGGCACCTAAAATATAAGAGCCAGCAACCCTATTAACTTTATTTGTTGGCATCAGATGCCAATATTTGTTGATTTAAATACATGTAAAGTGTAAGGCTGCAAAGAATTTAACTATGAGGAGCACAAAGCATTTGTAGTGCAAAGGAACTTTTTTGTTTGTAGCTGTGTGTATACAGTTATGCTTCAAAAGTTTGTACAAGGAGCATCGTTATAATCTTCTTACATTATAATCTTATATTGCCTATGAATCAGAGCTATAATGTTCAATACGTTCTACATTGATATCAATATTTGTAAAAGAATAAGAGAAATTTACTTCTATATGATACGTAGAACAACTTCTGTATGATACTCTCCAGAAATTAAAACGAAAACAATTAAAAAATCGAAAATCTTACATTACAGTAAGAAATAATTAACAATAATAATTAAAAATCAATTTAATGCAATTAAAATTAATTTAACAAAAAAAATTGCAAAACGATTTTCCTTCCTGAAGCTGAAAATGCTTTGACCATATGGCGTGATCACAATGAAAATTACCGATAGGGGTGAGCATGGTACTTAAATAGGGATTATCTGTCTTTGCACATGCACGTAAAGCACGAGTCAGATTAGATATGGCTGGCAAACATGAACAGAATTCTCATGTAATTTAATTTCGATGGTTTCTGCAATTAAGTCTCGTATGAAATTACGTTGGACACAATTTGGCCTTGTTAAATAAGTGTTTTTCATCGATGGCATGCAAAGCTAATTCCGACGCTGCTAAACGAGAAGCACAAACTGAAACAGCATGTCGATTAACGCGAAAATTCAGAAGAAACCACATCAACCCCTGATGAGTCGCAATCATTGCAAGAAATGTTGTGTACTAGGTCATTTATTTGTGTTGCGAACGAGGAGAGGACTGACCGATTGTTCAGTGTAGTGTGTAATTTCCGAATTGGCCTGTTACAATTTTAAATTTGGTATCTTTAAAGAAGCTGTTAAGTTGTTTGTTCAACGTACGGGACTAAAAAGTATTTTTTATATTACTATTGTTGGTTGGTGTATTTTTTGTATTCTATCCTTAGCCTTGTACCCTAATTCTGTCTATTGCAGCAAGCAGGTAACTCTTGTATAAGAATCTGCTAGTTAATATTTGTATTTCTGAGCCCAAAGCAGAATATTTATAAGCATTGAAAAATTGATGAAAGATAATTGATCTTTTGTAAGTGAACGGGTGATAGCTGTTATAATGCAGAAGCATACCGGTGTTTGTAGGTTTGCGATAGGTATTAAATTGGATTTTATTCGTGTCCTGAGTAAGCGTGAAATTTAGAAAATTTCATGACTTTAGTATCCATATTCTCCCTCTACAATGTAAATTTGAGTCGAGTGAATATTAATAAATGACTGTAAAATGTCTTGGATAGTGCTATTATCGATAATGACTAGAACATCGTCTAAATGCCTCCCAGAGTACAGTATGTGATTTGGGATAGAAAAGGTGTCAAATGTATGCATTCAATCGTTGAGATATCTGATATGCTGCTCGGGCTTAATCCCATTGGCAAACCAAAATTTTTTGGTTGTCTACTTTGCCTGCCTCAAAAGGTGATATAGTTGGCTTCAACTAAAAGTTTAATTAAGTGAAAAATTTCCTTAATAGGAAGCTTCGTATAATTAATCGGTATTGAGTTATTTAACATATCCCAAAGTAATGTGTATTCAATGTGTACATCTGTATATAACGAGGTAACATCTAGTGAGAATAAATTATCATTACCGCCAAGTCTACAGTCCTTAATCCCAAATTGTATTGCCTGTCTAAAGGGTTTTATAATGCTATATACGTGCGGCCAAGAATGAAAATGCAGTTTCTCTAGAAAACAGAGGAATAGGAAATCGTCTTATGCAATTTTACCTGACTGAAAAGTGCAGAAATATTGTATGTTCTGGCATTCAATTGCTTTAACTGAGCCATAGTAATGTAATCGTTTTTTTTTTATATGTAGTTAACATTTTATTGTATTGATTGACCAAATTGGTAAATAGTGACGGTCTACTTCAAGATAAGTGGAGATATCTGGTACAACTGACTAACTTATTACCACTGTATCTCCTTTATCAACTCTCTGAATAATAAGGTCTTTATTTTCTGAAAGTTCACGTAAAGCTGAACTGTCATGTATATTCAATTTAGGAAGTCTCGTTTCTTTTGTTATTTACCACCTGGTTAACTTGTTGAATAAATAAATATTTCTGTGGAACATTACGAAGTCCAAATTCAATATCACTGTTTTTTTTATGTGATTTAATCCTTTGTATAAAAGTGAAATCTGGTCCTGCAATAGCATATGCAAGGAAAGATTTGTATACTGTTGATATGTTGGGCGAGGGAGTGTTTGCGAACTAGCTGGTAGACCGTTATGCATATGTGGCAGGTCGTCACACAACTCTTACATTTGGTTTCAGGCTTGCAACAATGTGTTAGAACTCGTATGAATGTGTCTTGATCCTTCCGATAATGTATTCAATTTGTTAATGTGTCTGTTTTTTTATTTCCAAGGCCTGCGCTTCATGTTGCACATCTATGGAGTCTTCAATGCGTCACAAAGTTTCCTAACTAGGGAATTTTTGTTTATCAGAATACAGAGATCTTAAGGCAGGCTTAACTATATTATGCATGTGATAAGTGCTAGTTGCTTAACGCCCAAAATTTTATGATCTAAATTGACCCTGGAAAACTTTGAAGCAAAAAAAGTACTGCCTGCAAAACAACATCGTTCCGAAGTTTCAAAAACCCCAAAACATTTTCAGAAATTAAAATGAAAGCTGGGCACCTTGCCAGCAATCTCCCACCATTTTTGCTACATTTTAGGCACCAGGAAAAGGCCAGTGAAGTCCAGTTTTTTTTTTTTTTAATTAGTTCCAATCTTTTAAAATGTGTGTATACATTAAAATTTAATGTGTGCTATATGTGTATACATATAGCACACATTAAAAGTAATTCACAAGTTATGGCTTTTCCATTACAAGAAAAATGACATAACTTGTGAATTACTTTTAGAATAATTTAAAATTAAATTTCTTACAAGGTCATAACTGAATTTCTACAGCTGGTTCTTATTTTAATGACAGCAGATAGAATCCTAAAACCCATTTGCAAAAAGCTGCACAAGTGACGGAGATGTAAATCCCAGAGGGCATCTCGACTAGCTCGATCCACCCTTGTTAAACTTATTGGAGTTTATTGCTATGCTCATCATATGGAATTTCCTTGAATTGTACTGGAGGCATAATTAGAAAACTTGGGAAATGCCATACTTCCTGGAATCTTTTCTTCTTTTTTTTTTTTTTTTTTGTTTTGGCCTTTTGAATTATCAGTTTTTGACTATAAGTGGGAGGTCATAATCACAGCCACACCAGTACTCATAGTATAAAAAAAAAAGGTAAACTGCAGCCATTACAACCCACTGCAGGATGGAAGCCTCCTCAACAATTCATGTTGAGGGAACTGGACCATAATCTGCCATGCTGGTCCAGTGTGGGTTGGCAGATCGACCATATTTAGCAGTCAGGCGCTTCAACCCCGGGTCTACTCAAGGAGCGTGTGCTACTGCACTCCGTTTATGACTATAAGTGGAAGTCATAATCACAGCCACACTTCAGTACTCTTTAGTATAGCACAACATAATAATTTCCAAACTTAACAGAACTTCTGAGTTATACTTTAACTCAGAAGTTAAAGTATGTTTTATGTTTTTTCTAGAATCATTACCTACTGAACCAGAGCCATGAATATAGTAAGAAGTGGTATGCTGGAGAAGGTTGAGGTCCAATCCATTATAAAATTTTTTATAATGGACCTAAGAAAAGGAAGATTCAGCTCAGCCACAGATCCATTGTGGCTTAAATGGAACAGCTAGTCTTGAAGAGACATGACTAAATTTTATAGCAAATGAAGTGAACGTTGGCCATGGATCTGTTTGTACCATAATGCTAAGTTCTCACATATGGTTAAGGTAGCAGTCTAATGGTTTTGAGATTGTTGACATCTCCTGGAAAGGTGTTCCGCACGATTACTGGAGTGCAGTAGGGAGAAAGTTGATTTTTTTTTTTTACCAAATGATAGATGAACGGTGGCAAACTCCAAAAAAAAAATAAAAAAGCCAAGATCCAGTTGTCAGTCTTCTGAGGTTTTAGTGATTAACCTTTACATATTACCTCCCAAAAGTAAACTGCAGGAACCTTGTTGCATAAGCTAGCTTGATTTCTTGCATCATATACTTCAATTAATGCTAATCTCCTGAGTGTCAGAGAGGCTACCAAGCTGAAGAGATGCAGGAAACTTTCCAAGGGATCCACCACCTATCCACAAAGCTGCTCTCTCAGTGGACTTTGCAATCAAATGTTGCACTGAAAATTTTCAGCACTCATTTTATTCTCCCAACCTCTTCAATAAAATGAAACAATTAAGTGGCTGAAGATTTCATACCAATGGTAATAAATAAAGTGGAAGCAAGGTTTTCTGTGTTAAAGTGAGTTCTATTCCAGATTTATCCATAGTGGAAAAATGCACAGCTACATAAAGAAGGATCCATCTTTCCAACCAAGTTTCAAATATTTCTAGGTGAGGTGAAATAGTTAGACTGCCCCTCAATTTCCAACTCTCTGATTTATGAAGACTTTACTCAATTGGCCATTCTAGATATCACTATCCTATGATGCGAATCCTAATGAGCGAATTCGAACTGCTGGTTAAAACAAGTAACGCAGACATAATAGGGCTTACAGAGACGTGGTGCCACCCGGAAATTGGGGATGATGAGTTTCAGTACGGCTTGTGTAGTGTATTTAGGAAGGATAGGGTAGATAGAAGGGGCGGTGGGGTAATGCTTCTTATCAGAAGCAGCCTGAGTGCGACAATAGCTTTCCCGGATTCAGACATTTCACATGCTAGTATAGAGTCTGTATGGTGTGAGATAGTTGGAAACAAAGGTATAATGCGAGTAGGAGTAATCTACAGACCAGGTGATTGTGAAGATTATAAAGCCTCTACATGCAAATGGAATGGGCAGTAAGCGTCAATGCCTTATTATGGGCAATTTCAATTTGCCTCTAATTGATTGGAATAAATGGGAAGGACACTCGACATGGGGAACAAAATTTTTAAATCAACTAGATGACTTATTTGTATCAACATGTCAGGGAAAGTACTAGAGAAAAGAATATCCTAGACCTCATCATCACACATGAATCAGATGACATAACAGGGCTGACAGTAGAGGAACCAGTAGCAGGAAGTGATCACGGAGTTCTACGGTGGATGATGACGAGAGAGGTAGCAGAAGTAAAAGGCAAAGGAATGGGTTTTAATTTCAGAAAAGGAAATTACAATGCCTTAGGGTACTACATGGCCTCTGTTAACTGGGTAGATATTGCGCAGAGAATGAATACAATTGAACTGTGGTACGCTTTTAAAACATTAATCACAGATGCCTTGAATGCGTATATACCATTAAAAAAATACTCCACGAGAAGGGTTCTAAGTTGGATGAATAGTGAAGTTGCCACAATACTTGAGCAGAAAAAGGTGGCATGGAAAGGTTACAGAGAAATAAGAAGTACTGAAGCCTATAACAGCTACAAGGTGATGTGTAATAGAGCCACAGAAAAGGTTCGACAGGCAAAGGCAGTTTATGAGAAATCACTAGCAAACAGGGGGGGGGGGGATAAAGAATTCTTCACATTTATCAACCTGTCAGTCTGACTTCAGTGGTAGGGAAAATCACGGAGGCAATGATCAAGGGTGGAATTCAGGATCATTTGGATCAAATTGAAATTCTTAAGGATACTCAGCATGGTTTTGTAAAGGGAAAATCATGTTTAACAAATCTGGTTCGCTAATTTGAAAGGGCCACTCACGAGATGGATTTAGGGAATAATTTTGACATTGTTTATTTAGATTTCAGCAAAGCTTTTGACTCAGTCCCACATGAGCGGTTGCTTTATAAGCTGGAACAGGTTGGAATCACTGGGAAAATCCTTAGAAGGATGGCTTCAGGGCAGGAGGCAGAAGGTTGTGATAAATGGCTATTCCTCAGATTGGGTTAATGTAATAAGTGGGGTTCCCCAAGGATCAGTATTAGGACCACTGTTTTAATTTTTATAAACGACATCGATCAAGGGATAGAGGGCGTGATGTCTAAATTTGCAGATGATGTTAAAATTGGTAGAGTAGTTAATGATCACTGTCAAGCTGAGCTTCTTCAGAGAGAGAGCTAGATAGACTTCAGGAATGGTCAGAAAAATGGCAGCTATGCTTTAATCTAGCAAAGTGTAAGGTATTAGACCTGGGAAACAGTAATCCCAAAATAACTTATTCACTTGGTAGAGTTCAACTAAACCCAGTACTGGAAGAAAGGGACTTGGGTGTTACGATACGGTCAGACATGAAATTCTCTGAGCGTTGTAAACAGGTTGCAAGGAAGGCCCATGGTGTCCTATCGAACTTTTGCAAGTAGAGATAGGGATGTGATAATCCCATTATATAAGGCTTATGTTAGACCACACTTGGAATACTGTGTTCAAGTATGGAGACCGCACCTAAAGAAAGACAGCGAGCTTCTTGAAAGGGTGCAAAGACGGGTAACTCGCCTGGTGAGATCGGCAAAAGGGCGTCCTTATGAAGAAAGACTTCGAATGTGTGGGTTGCAGAGTTTGGAAACTAGACACCTTAGAGGAGATTTGATTGAGGTGTTTAAGGCTCTGAGAGGCATCAGTAAAATGAATGAGGACGAAATTTTCAAGATTATAAATGATGCTAGAACTAGGGGACATAAATTCAAGTTACAGGGGGAAATGTTTAGATTGGACTGCAGGAAGTTTTATTTTAGCCAGCGAGTTATAAATTACTGGAGTAAGTTGCCTTCATGGGTGGTAGAGGCCGACAGTTTGGGGAAATTCAAAGGTCATCTGGATAGTACTTTTGGGTAAGGGTGATAGGTTTAATTTCCTTTATTTTATTTTTTTTTTTGTTTTGTTCAGATTTTTTTTTTTTTTTGGCTGGTGCAGCATAAGCCATAGGCTTTCTTGCACCATGCGGCCGTTACTAATACTAATTTGTTTCAGTAAGGTGACAAAGAAATACAATTGCAGAATACACATTTTCCAAGTATTGTAAACTCTAAAAAAGGTAACATGCTTAACTGTGTACTGCATATAAATGCAATTTTAATTAAGTGGAGTGTAATGTACTCAAGTTGCAAACAAATAAGCAAAGTCAGTTCAGTGCAGAAAAATGCAAAAATATGCACATTTTGTGGTGGCAATGATGTAATATGTGTATCTTTTGTCGTAGAACACATCTTCCTCTGAGTTACGGTGGCCATACAAGTAGTGTTCAGGAATATTTCTTGATAATTAAAAGCAAAAAAAATAAAAGTTGGGCAGAAGCAAAAACAAATCATAGTTACTGAAATTGCATGGACAAGGAAACAATCACCCTTTTTGTGGATCTCACACTGTGTCAAGGAGCTAAATTTTTTTTTTTATTCGATGAGGCTTCCATATTTGAATATAGTATTCAAAGTCTGGCAGTTGTTTATATGGGATTATGACTGAGAACTTCATATCTGCCCATATCACAACTTCCACATCTACCATTTTTAACTCAATCCCACCCCAAGTGTATGTTATTTTGGGGTTGCTATTCCCCAAGTGTAAAACCTTACATTTTGCTGCAACAGCTGCCACTTTTCTGATCATTCTCAAACCTGTTCGTCATCCTGAAGGAGCACTGCTTAGCACCAATCATTAATGACTCTTCCAATCTTTACATAATACCCTTTATTCCTTCGTTGATGTGCTTGAGAAAAGGTGGTCCAAGACCCAATCCTTTGAATGTGGGGGAGGGGGCACTTCTGATATTACACTAAACTGCAGAACATCCATTATTCACAACCTTCTGCCATCCTTCAACCCACCTTAGAATCTTTCCCAACATATTCCAGCTTACCCAGTAACCTCTCATGAGGGACAGTTAAATGCCTTGCTAAAACCCAAATAAACTGTCAAAATTGTTCCCTCCCTGCATCCCACTGGGAGTAATTGTATCAAGTAACTTACCAGATTAGTTAAATAGGATTTTCCTTTAACAAAACCATGATGCATGTCTTTCAGAATGACATTTCTGCTTAAAGATCCCATAGGCTGCACTCTTCCAATCTTTACATAATACCCTTTATTCCTTCGTTGATGTGCTTGAGAAAAGGTGGTCCAAGACCACCTTTTCTCAAGGATTCATGTCAAGGATTCATCTCAAGAATTCATCATTAATGCCAATGTATATTGGCACTTCTCGTATCCAAAGGAATCTCCCGAGTTAAATGCCTTAATTTGACTCAAGACTCAGTGGGTCAATGCAGTACTGGAAAAAACCCTTGCTCCATCTTTATTCAAATGAATACTATCTCTACAAAACAGATTACTGCTACCTTGTTCTCAGCAGAAGTACTGGAATGCAACTGTGGGGTATTACATTACATGTCTTCTGAACAACTTGAAATGGTGCGAGGATTCCTTCAAAAAACCATCTGGCTTTGATGACATGCCTGTTATGGTAGTTCTAAAAATAGAAGTTAGCAAGAGTATTAAAAGAGGCAGAAATAGCACTTGATGGTAATGGAGTAAAGCATGCTTTACTGTGAAAGTAGATGGAAATTTACTACAATCTAGAAACAAGTGCTAAAAAGGAAAGATAGATTTAAACAACTTCAACTGTGTGTATGCCACTGAAGTAAAAAAAAAATTCTGAAATGTGTGTTTAGTTAAACATGTAACTAAGCTACAGTGGAAGCCTGTCAGAAGTAGTGAGAAGAACCACGAGCACTTTCAGCTACCAAATTGACTGACTTATGTTTAAATCCAGCTCACAATCCATGAGTGTTGATTAACTCACCAAGAACTTCTGAATTGCAAAACTGCAGTAAAAGAAATCTCAAAACAGGCGAAACGAGCCGATAATACTATAAATATTATCCTTGGCTGTTTCTCTCCAGTTGCTCAGAAATGTTTGAATCTTCATTCTGTCTGCATGTAGCTCTCCTCTTGCTCTTTACAATCTTCTAGTTCATAAAAAAATTAGGGGACCAGCATGTGCATTTGTGTAAATACAATAACATTAATGTAACTTAAAATATTCCTCACAATATAGAGAAGACAACTGAAAATATTCAAAGCCACTTTAGAGAGAGAAGTAATTATGGCTTTATCAGATCATTACCCCCCAAGCATGTGCTCATAACTTTAAGTGTATTACAGTAAAATCTTGTTAATACAAACTCAATTTATACAAAGTACTCGTTTATATATGAAGCACATACCATTCCCCTGCGAAAGGACAGGCTTTTCTATGTAAATACAGTATGTTCGTTTATGACAAAATGGGGTTAATATGTATTACAAAGTTCTTTTTCACCCCATGAAAAATAAATATTGTCATTTTGTATGTTTAATACAAATCTTGGCAGAGCGATCCAATTATTGCCCCTGGCCACCTGGCTCTCAACTTCCCAAAGGATGGCACTGAATTGTTAGAAATTAGTTTTGTGTAAACAAAAGCAGTTTATGGTAGCTACAACATCAAGTGTACTCTGAAAAACAAAAAAAATCTTTCTGAAGGATGAGTTGGTAAATTAACAAAAGAATAAAAAGTTTTTCTAAGTTGTTTACATGCTGTCCACGGGAATAAGGTCAGTTGTAATTATTACCCCAGTTCAAAGTCTTTTGCTACCGTATACAGTAATCTTATTTTTTTGTGCCATTTTATCTGAGTTGATGTCTTTAAATCATATTTTAAGACATCATCATGTCTTTTTCAGAAGTTGTCTTTAAATTAATTTAAAATTTGTTTATATTAAATCTTATCTAGCAGTGTTATGGCAACAAAAAGGAGATGGACAGAATTAAGCCTGGAAATTAAACTAAAGATTATACAAGAGGCTGATAGGTTGGAAAAAAGCAAAATTGACATTGCAAAGGAATACGTCCCTTTACCTACAATACTGAAAAACCGAAAAAGACTAAGTTCATGACACTGGAACAGCGATGAAAAACAGGAAATGATCAGTGGTGCAAAACACAAGGAGCTTGGAAAAAAAAAACTTTGAGCGGTACCAACAAATGTGTGCATCTAATTTGCCAATATCAAGTCCGACTTTGCAAGAAAAGGCAAATTATCTAGCTCAGCAACATGGGATTAGCGACTTCAAATGCAACAGTGGCTGGCTCCAAAGATTTAAACACAGGAATAACTTGGTTTCGTGAAATGTTTGGGTTGAGTCTGGATTAGTCAACAAAGAAAGGGCTACAAACTGGTTGTGTTCTGTATGTTCTATCCTCGAAAATTATGAGATAAAGGATATTTTTAATCTTGATGAGACATTTATTTTATATGCTGACAAACAAAACATTTGCTGTTTGGGGAGGTCTTCTCATGGTAGAAATTTAAGTAAACAAAGACTTACTGTTCTGTTATGTTGCAATTCAGGTGACATACAAAACTATGCCCACTTGTGATTGGCAAGTTTTCCAAGCCAAGATATTTTACAGCAGTTAACCAATTTCCCTGTGATTATGAGGCCAACAGAAGTGCTTGGCTTACGGTTAAAAATTTTCCAGTCTTGGTTATCAAAATTGGACAGAAGAATGGCTTCAGAAAAATGGAACATTTTGTTGATTCTAGACAGTTGTATGGCACATCCTGCCAAGACACTTAAGTTGACAAATATAGGATTTGTTGCTTTACCCCCCCCCCCCAATACCACCACTGGATCAAGGCATTATTTATAAACCCAAGAGAGCACATAACCCCACCTGCTAAGGTACTTGATCCGCAACATAGGGGGGAACAATTTGCAGCCAAATTGGAATGTCTTGGATGCTATCCATAATCTTGTTATTGCTTGGGAAAAGTATTACATCAAGTGTAATAATCAACTGCTTCAGCAAGAGTAGCTTTGGAGAGAATATCATCAAACAAGTAATATAAAAAAAAAAAAAAATTTTAAAGTCAATTCCTACTTAGGTCAACAAAGAAAAATTTTATTTTAGTTACTTTTTATTAAATAATTACAATTAATATAAATATGTATATACATATGACAGAATCACAATATTAAGTGTGCAAAATAGAAAGCAAATTGCCTTGCAATTTTCCATTTTCCTTTCTATATATGGTGTTGGACTATTATTTTTATTCACGTTTCATTTTCCATTTTGTTCCCTCCTTGACTCAGACTAGAACCAAGAATGAAAAAAGAATCTGAAAAAGAAATTTTTTTCCAGCGATCTACACGCTTTGCCACTGACGGTATTTATCCCTAAATTTATATCCTGCTAAATATCTTATATTAGAGAAATTTTTTCTCCCGTATAAAATTAATTAAATTTAATTAATATTTGAAAAAACTGTATTAACATCAAGTGTCATCCACTACAAGTTTAAAAAAATTTATTTGAACTTGAGTGGATGAATAAAAAGTATTTTATTAACGATTGAAAATTTGAACAAGATATATATAGGGAGAGTGTGAACTAATAGTAGGAATTGAAAAACATGGTCCAGCAGACGAATGTGATGGCAACAGTTAGGAATTTGAAGGAGCATATGGATTTTGTTGGTGAATTTGAAGAGTTTATGAAGGTGGATGAAGTTGCTACCACAGCAATGCCAACACCAGAAGAGCTGCTGAGCACCAAACAAATGTTTGGTGCTCAGCAGCTTTTCCCTTATATCTTACAAATGAAATAAAATCTTAAAAAAATGTTTTTGGTACCAGCGACAATAAAAGTGAAGAAGCACACACACTGCCATCTAAAAAAGATGCCCAAAATGCATTGAACATAATATAGAATGTTGGCCTGCAGTAACATTGATAAAGACAACTATTGCATTTAATGTCTGTGTAGTTAAAAATGTATATAGGACAATAACTGTGCAAACAACATGGAATTCTTTCTTTAAATTAGATTAATTTATTAAAAAGTCAATCGTTTGTATGTCTCCTTTTATATTAAGATTGTAATTCTTTTTTACTGTGATACTAAAAGATTGTATATATCAAAATATATGCTGTACAATATTTTCATTTCTGTTAATATTGCTTTTCCCTTATTATATCTTACAATTGAAATAAAATCTTTAAAAAATGTTATTCCTATTACTGTATTGTTAGACAAGTCTTTGGTTTTTATTTTATTAAATTAATTTTTGATATTATTATTCTTAGATATGCAACATGTACCAAAAAAGAAGAAAAAAAAAACAGTAAAATTTTGACACTTGGGAGGGGACCTCCTTATACAAACCTCGTAATTATAAAAGGTGAAAATATAGGTCCCTTGAACTTTGTATTAACGAGATTCCACTGTATGTCTGGAAAAGTTCCCCAGCAAACACATCATACTTGCAAGATATTGATATAATGAAGGTATTGACAAGTTGTTGCAGAAACAGTCACCACTCTTGTGCAATTGCTATTTCTGGGTAATTAAGGCTGCAGTTACACTATGTAGTCTCAAGAATTTGTACGAACAGTCAAACCTTTTATCATGTGTAACTGATCAGAGTGAAATTGAAGTTATTCAGCTGAATTGTCATTGCTAATCTTTCAACCTGATTTATTTTTTTATTGCACAAACTACAGAAAAAACTGTTTTCAACAAATGAGCTTTGTGGGCTAAATGCCTTGACTGTGATAACTTTTTTTTTTTTTTTTTTTTATGAAAAAACAAAACTGGCATTGCCATAACCCGGATATTTAAAAAAAAAAATACAAAATAAAATTGCAAATTAGATCAGAATTTAAACTAGAAACAGTGAATGATTACACCTTGTGCATACTATTATTTGTATACATACAAATTGAATTTGTTATCAGTGTGAAGGCTTTGCATTTGGTGGTAATTTTAGTGATCCATCTTTGAGTAATTTTTAAAATTTACCCAGTGAATGTTCTTCTATTGCTTTGTTTACCACAGCTTCTGTCTCAACATTCACCAGGTGAGAACCTTGAGCCATGACAAAAGTGTCAATCAACCACTTAGTGTTACCACCCTGAATGTGCACAATGAGAAGTTCACCCAAAAATCACTTGCAGTGTAAGTAGTGAGTATCAGGCACTCAGTTTATCAAGTGTCACTGAACCAACCAAACAAGATGCAATACAATGACCTAAAGACACCCAGAATTGTTCAGTGGAATATAGGGTGGGCACAGCAATTCATCATCACTCTGATTATGTTATTACCAGGAGTTCAAATTCACTTATTTTATATCAGTAATGTTACTGTGGACTTAGACCACAATTTTTTTTTTTTAAACTGCCTCAATATATTAGAAAACAGGCCTTGCATATCATCCAAGTTTCTTGCGACAACGGACTAACTGGTTAAAATAAATTTATTATATATATATATATATATATACACACAACAGAAAAAGCTAGAAAGAAATTAAATAAAACTACTATAATAGAATATTAAAAATAAAATGTGAATTGAACCATCATAATACAAAAGAATAATTATATATATATATATATATATACACACATAAGATAAAAGCATTAAAATACAGTAAGACAAAAGTGTTAAAATATAATATAATACTAGCTGATGAAGAGGCACATCTTGAAAGCTTCTATTTTAACGCTTTTATCTTACGTATATATTATTTATTTTAACCATTAGTTGGTCGTCACAAGAAACTTGGATGATACCTCAATACACACACTTCACTTCATCATCACTCCAATTATGATGTTCAAGTGCTCCAATTCTTCTTGGCTGTAGATGTCAAGGGCCCAGTGAAATATCATAGGTCTTCTTGCATAAAATCATGTCTGTGCAGATTTTGGATGGTTTGACACTCATGTTCCTGTAAGGCATTGAGTAACTAGATAGCATCTGAGCATTTGCAACAGGCAAGAAGACAGAGCTTTGATGTTGCTTGTCTGTATTCCAGACATCTATGAACTATGTGGGTTTCTTGGAACCATTTCTGCAACTTGCTGATGACACTAACACTGTGTGAAAAGTTGGCATTGTAAAAAAAGAAAATCCCCAGCAGAGTTTCAGGCACACTAGCAAATTAGACCATGCTATGCCACCTGATAACTAAGCAGCACATTTGGAAAAATCCTCGTGGGTTGACATTAGATGATTTGCTTCAATGATTTAGGTGTGCCTGTCTTTTACAGCTGTGGTTCAAATATTTAACAAGTCATGCTAAATTTACACATTCTTCACTGATTAAATGTGCACTGTCTTGTGCACATTTATTTATCTTGTGCACATATGATTTATCTTGTGCACTCTCTACTACTAATGCTAATGTCTTTTGCAGCTGTGGTTCAAGTATTGAACCACAGCTGCTGTGCTGAATTTACACATTCTTCACCTGTATTTGTCAAACTTAGTCCATTAATGTTACTAAGTTCTCCTAACCAGGAGTTCAAATTCACTTATTTTATCAGTAATACTCCAATGTTACTGTGGACTTAAACCATAATTTTTTTTTAAAACTACCTCAATACACAAGTTATTTAGGCTTGTTTCCTTAGCTGTCTTCTCATTGAAAACATTGCTACATCCTGCAAATATTAGCTACTGCTAATATTCTTTGTGTGTGTGGGTACATTATTTTCACTGGTCTTTAAATTTGTCACATTCAACCTACGTGAGCAAAAAAAAAAAAAAAAAAACGCATGCAACACTTGTGTGTTAAAAGGTCGGAAAGTATGTTGAATAAAGCACCAGTTACACAATTAACTGACTCAAGCTATGAAAAGTCATAAATGCCAAGCACAGCCATATAGTTCTGAACAAACTGGCTTTGCTCCTCAGCATAACTGCTAAGGAGCAAGGATTGAAACCAGCCTAGTTTTTGGGATCTCATTGGTGGACACTGTTCTGGTCTTCACAACACGTATTGTGAACACCTCGATAACCCAGTAATGAGATATAAACCCAATCATGTGGTTATATTTATAACCACATCATTGTGTTTATATCTAGTCATTGGTGAGATGCAAGTAGTGAAATAAGTTCAGAGAAAATGCCTCAAACTATGAAGACAAGGTCATTGTATAATATTAGGCACAGCCTCTTTCTACACACTGCTTTAAACAATGGAAGATTTCACAGCACTTTTTACCTGAACTTAACATCTACTTATTACACTATCTCACATAGATAAAAGTGGTGCTCACTCAGTTGGTCAGGTCTTCACAATGCCCTTTACCTGCCCACTGATAAAAAAAAAAAAAAAAAAAAAAAGGAAAAGGAACAGAACCCTGGTCTGAGTACTAACACCCATTTTTATAAAATTGCAATGTATTCCTCCAGTGTAGCAATTTAGGGCAGTGTGGTATATCTGAGGCATTTCTCACAGTGAAGTGCCTCCACAATTTGAGATTGATGCACTGAGAAAACCCAATCTGCTTAAAGCTAGGTACAGAAAAAGGCTGCATCCAATACAATTTACAATATGGGATTTTTTCCTCTTGCTCAAACTATGCAAATGACAAGGCATAAATTCAAATTGAGGAAGAATGATCTCAGAAATTTCAGCAAACACATGGTCGTTTGTTGGAACAGGCTTCCATCCATTGTGGAAGTAGATAATTTGAATAAATTCAAGGAAGAACTAGACAAATTATTGGAAGGAGGGATAGATGAAATGGGATTTTCTTTTTTCTTGGCTGATGCTGTATAAGCTTGCTTTCTTGAATCATCTGCTGTGTTTAACTAATAAATTGTAAATTAGCAAATAAGGGGTTATTCATTTAAGTTACAGCTACTTGAACTAAGCAATTACCTAGTTACACTTGCTACCATTGAACTAACCACCACTATACAAATGAGAAAAGGTTCCAACTTCAGATGAAGAGTGTTTACATTTTCATGCTGTTTTCAACAAAATAATGGATGATGACACTTTCTAGATGCACAAAAATTTTCAAAAAGAGGCAATGTGTAGACCCACCTTAATGCCACTACATAAATAGTTTAACCTTTGTATTTGGTCATTATTCTTCCCTTCTAATTATTGAAGTGTGTTTTGGCATTGTTATCCCATAGCACCACGATTTCGGTACATCTTTTACAAAATTAATTGGTGACTGATCACTGCTGGACCTTTGGGATCACAGTTCACCCTGGACTCAAGGTCTTTTGCAGTTAGGCCTTAAAAAGGTGAGTGCAATATGATTTTTAGGGGGAGGACTTCTAGGGGCAACATGTTGCACACTGGATCAACTGAGAATTGACTGGAATTTGGGTAACTTCAGTTATAAGTGGGTGGTGGGGAACAGTGAGCTGCAATCAATCAGAATTTTTTTCTGATTCTGATTGACCTATGGGGCAGTTCAGATTCTGGATAGGCAGCAACACCACTCATATTCCATGGAAATGTGCTTGGCATTATGTCACAGGATTGGATAACGAATTCCCTCTGGTGACAACAGGAGTGATTGTTCCTGTTTTGGGATATTTCTGCTACACCAGTATGACCAGAGGCATGTTGTATGTTACATCCATACATCTTTGTGCTTGTTGGCCAACTTAAAAAGAAAAAAAAAAAAAAAAAAAAAACTAAATTTGAACAACTCGCAAGTAAGTATGGTTATTAAGATGGAAGTTTGCCCTGGTTACTACTGCTGTGAATGGATTAGTTCGTTGGTTGGTTGGTTATTTGGCAGATTATTGTTTGGGTCTCTATCCATAAGAAGTCTGATCAGTGCATGATGCACTGTGACCCTCCTTCCATTATTTGGTTGAATTAGATTGATCTAATGCAAGAGTTTGACTGTCAAAGGCTGAATACATGTCCTGAGACTGGAAGGCAATGTCATTTGGATTATTTTAATGCTGGTATGTCTAGAATGCTTCTGGTGCCTGGTTTCTGTAACTGGCCTATTCAGGATTCTGCATGTCTGTGCATTTCTGGTGCATGGAAATACAGATGATGCTGTTGTAAATTCTATCAAGGACATTACGTTGAAGAATTGGCCTTATTCCCTTTTTTGATACAATTTACAATGAAGAACTATACAAAGTTAGTGCAAAGCAAATCACTGAAGTAGGTAAAATGGCCATCATTTTCATTACATCTCATATTGTGAATGCCTTCACAAGTTGGTATTGTACCACTTTGCCAGTAGAGGAGACTAACATTACTTACTAATCGTCAGTGGATACCACCAAAGTGACGGCACCATTTTGAAGCTTGTTAGCCTCTTATAAGTGGGCATACAGGTACTCAGTGATACGAGTGACAACCCAGTATTTTTTATGAAGTTTAATTCAGTGTTATGAGAGATGCCAGACAGTGTGCAATAGTCAAGTACTAGAAAGGGTTTAGCACCAGGCTACAGAAAATTTACTAAACGAACAAGTTAGTGCGAAGCATCATTTTAGTTCATTGGAAATGACCAAAGTATGTGAAATGGCATTGTTTTTGTTATATCTCATATTGTGAATGCCTTCATAACTCGCTGTTAAGGCATCACACAACTGGGAGGAATACTACCAGTTGGGCATTAAAACATTGGCAATTGTATTGAAAGCTGTATACTATTGTGTATTGAAAATAGTGCTTTTCTCTCATTAAGATTTTTCCTACTTATCATTCATACTGTAGACAGATTGCATTATAATTGGTAATTCTACTGTACGAGGAACTTTTTTCACATTTCACATATATCATAAAACCAAAATTTGTCTACAGATTTAGAAATGAATTTACAGGATTAAAATGTTATAACATGTACATAACAAATAAAGCCACTTAATTGAATTAAATATAAATTTATTTGCAAACAATCAATTCCCAATTAACATGGAGTCCTCAACAGCAATCACATCTTTAAAAAAAAAAAAGATTGCTCAATGATGAGAGCCACTGTCCTTACCCACCACCTCCTCTGCTAAGGAGCTGTTTTGCAAAAGATAATATGGCTACTTTATTTGGATAACAATATGTTGATTTTTTGTCTCTGATTTTGCAATTTATAATGCCTGCTAATGTAAATGAATTCCCAGTAAAGTCAGTTCTGCTATAACGCACATATTAGCAATGCAAATTTGCTCCAACACGACTAGTAAATTAGGGAACAAGGCAAGTATAACATGATTTTTGCATTGCCTCATACATGATTTCATCTGCAAGTAACACCAGGTGAGTGCAAAACCTGGAACCAAGATGAACAAATGTAGCGAGCTGCACAGCAATACATACAAGTTTAGGAAGCTTAAAAAATTCAAATGTGTGAGAGCTATAGTTCCCATTTACAGTAGTTGTGATCGGAGACACTGTTGTCATTTGCTGTATTCACAATACTCCTGTTTTCAGGAGATCGCATTTTTCTGTTCGAACAGAAATTTCGTGAGGTGGGATAGCATGAGTGGAGGAGGACTTTTCTGGAGGCCACTACCATAAAGCAATAAAAACAATTTGCAGTTCCAGGTTTATTGGGCTTTTCTGTTAGTGCATTTTAATTATAAATGGGTAGTAAACTCAGTCTTATTCATTTGCGATAATACTGATTGCTGGAATTCTGTGGGATTTTATGTTTTGGTGAAATGTGTTTCCCCTTCCATGAAATCTTTAATCATATAAAAAACAAATAAATTATCAGAATGTTCTCTTCATACCTATTTTTTAAGCTTCATACTTTTTACTCAGTATCTTGCTTGTGCATGCAGTGTTCTTCATTATTAATTGCTTATTGTTTTTAACTGTTTTAAATTTTACAATCCAAAAAAAGTCAGTGAACAGAAATATCAATATGTATATATTATACAGTGCTATATTTACAGTAACATTTATTTATTAGAAATTTAAGACGTTTAAACCTGTGTTAGCAATTTTATTGGGTTTCCAACTTTTTTTTAGTGTTTTACTTACCAGACTGAACATTTTTTTTTGAATGCTCTGCCCCTATCCCTATTTTTCCCATAAGCCATGTTGTTTTTTATGTGCAAAATACCATAACACAGATTTTTAGGAACACATGTACCACATTATAGCAGAACTGACTGTAATTTAAAAATGCTACTATTCAGGACCACCTGAATGAATAGTAGCATTTAATTATTGATTTATTTACAGGCATTTTGACCCCACCAGGGCAGGGTCAAAATGCTTGGAAATAAATCAGTAATTAATGCAGCAAAGTGTCTTATTTCTTAATCACCAATTTCTATGTCTCTATGCTTTCTCAACCAATATATATAAATAATGAATAGTAAGTATACTATATAATGAATAGCAAGTGTAACTGAAATTCCAATCTCCACAAAAATTCAGCAATTTAATCTGTCAAGTTATGGCTATACAACAGAATAACAGAAATTTCACACATCAAAACTGGATCATTTGTCCCTGTAATGAGAGAAAAAAAAAAAAAAAAAAGAAAAAAAAGCAAATTAAGGAACAGAACAAGGAATACTTAGCTAAAAAAAAGTATAACATTCTAAAATATTAATTATCTGAAAAACTGTTGGTTCATTTGTGCATACACAATACATATAAAAAATGAACACCTGTTTCCTTAGTTTTTACCTACTTTAAAATAAGCACATCCAATTTGGGGCCCACACAAACCCAGAAACATTCAATTACTCATCCCTCAATTTGCACAGTTTCTTATTAAGTGGTCAGGTGCTTTAGTACTAAAATTTAAGAATGTGCAATAAAGAATTTTGCTGCTGCATGATTTTTCGATTATCAAAAAAAAAAAAAAAAAATCCTTTCAATTAGAATAAAAAAAAATTTCTGCCACATCCCATTCAGTATGCAAATGATTGTTCTTTGTTATTTCTTGTGTACATAAAGGGTGAGTTTATAAGGCCTAAAATTAAGAAAGTTACAATAAAATAATTTTAAATTTATAGGAAAAATTATAAAAATATATTAAAATGACAAAAAATGCAGCATGGCCCAAGAAATAAAGTGTAAACAAATCCAATCTAGCATACAACAAATTAGACAAAATGCTGAGAGCATTAAAAATTCAGTTACCTGCTCCAGTCTCCTATCACTGTTGCCTTTCTTACAATTGGAAGCACTACCACCATAGTTCTTTTAAATATGGTACATAGTTTAGCAAGACAAAGTGGACATTTACAGTTAAATTATCCCTCACAGGGATTTAAAGGGAGGGGAAACAAGAAAAATGAAAAAAAAAAAAAAAAAAAAATTGTGGTACAAAAGATGGATGGGATAAGAGAATCCTATGAAAGATTCATTCTGATGAATGATATATGAATTTTAATTTCTAAATTTTAAAAAAATATGAATTTAAAAAATTAGACATGTCAAGAGGCCTACTATCAAACTCCATTTCTTACGAGTTGCTTTAACAAACTCAAATGGTGTTAGCGAAATCCTCTTTTTTAATTTAGCACTATATCTACACCTATCTATCTGACAAGATAGACGGCTCTAGGAAAGTGCTGTTTATATAATGAACACTGCATATGTTAGAAAGTTTGACAACTTCCATCCACAACATAATAAAACCATTTTTTATAAATATATTTTTCAGCTTTTTTATCCAATTAAATTTTTCCAAAAGCCTTAGGGGTTCATGAATGTGATCCTCAATAAAACATGCAAAACATTACAACATGCCCAAATTCAGTGCACTTTATTACAATTAAGTAAAAAAACAGCATATAAAATCAATAAAACGTCACAAGTATTAAAATACTAACTTTCAAACCCAGGGCTGGATTAAGGATGAAATAGGCTTTGACCAGATTTAAATTTGAGGCTCCTTTAATATATACAAGGTGATCCCCCCCCCGCTTAACGCTGATAATTCGTTCCGGAAAAACAGAGCACTAGGTGAATCCGTGCTAAGCGAGCGCCACATTCCCATAAGGTAACATATGTATTTGTGAGTTGCAGTCGGTGCCATAGGATATTTCCTAATCAATAATAAACGTTAGTGAAAAGATGTACAAATGTCGGTAAAAATATTTAATATTCAAATATTTGTACATAAAAAATATTCTGCATTACATACGTATATAATTATGTGGTAACTACTTACATATCAAAAATTAAACTTAATTGATGAATTTAATCATGAAAAATGTGTCAATTTTGGGTTGAACTTTGGCCCTCTTCCAAATAAACTAAAAGGGGTATTAATTTTAAATCCCCCGCAGCGTTACTACCCAACAATAAAGTCAACCGATCCTTCACCGCTTTGAAACCTGGCATGTTTTTTTCTTCTTTCAATATGAAACTTCTTTTAAGCATTCGTTTCCACAAAAGTCCTGCTTAATCTATGTTAAGAACTTGTTGAGAAGTATAAAACATAATACCCCTCTTCAATAATTTTAACAAGTCATTTTTTGAAAGTTTCGGCTCCTTCTGCACTTGCGGCTTCTCCCTGGATTTTAAATCTATTCAACCAACCCTTACCAGTTTTAAATGGTTCCACTTTTTTTTTTAGGTGAGTTTTCTTCAGATCATCATATTGTCTAATCTCTCTCTCTCTCTCTTTTTTTTTTAATAATGTTTAACTTAACTGAATTCTGCATTGGATATTATCTTCAATAACATTAGTTAGTCTTTCCATTTCAATCCTAATAGCCGGCCTAGCCCTAGTTGCTTGCAGTGGAACAGCTATCTTTCCCACTGCTAAAATTAATTCTTTACTTTTTTTATAATTGTTCTTACAGTTAAACTTGCAAGTCCTAAATTACGGCACACATCCGCTTGTCGTTGACCGGAATCGATCGCTTCAAAACATCTAATTTAATTTTCAAATTCAGTGTTTTTCTTACATTTATAGTCTTCGTACTGCGCCCAGACATTGCATTTTCATTCTTACCGGCCATTATTAACTCTTTGAAAATGTAACTGCATTGGTTGCATTAATTACGATACAAAGTTCAAGTAAACTGTCTGTTATGCACAATGTCTAATACTGTACTGAGTGATGACTAGACTACGGATAAATGCTTATAGCGCAAATATTAAAAGCAATATACTTGATAATTTTCTAAAATGCTGATCTCAGAACTACGTAACAAGTCACTGAATTGCAATTAAATTAGCATGCAAGAAAATTTCACTGAGCGTGGGAAACATTTTAATGCTGTTTTGCTATTCATTTTCAAGCTATCAACTCCATCAAATGAAACAATTTCGTTAAATATGCCAAAAATGCAATCTGTAAAAGAGCGTTATAGTCAGATACGGGTTATAATATAAAAACAGTGTTATGGCGAATCAGTGTAAAGCAAACTGCGTTATAACGGGGGCCTGCTGTATATAAAAACTATTATTATTATTAGAAATTTTTAGCATTACTTGAGAAAATATTTGCACTGAAAATGAGGCCCCCCAGCCATAGCATTAACATATCCTGTTTAAACCTGTCAATTTTAATTAGTCATGACAAAAGTAGACTTGCAAGGAACTAGTTCACACCTTCCCTTCCCTTAAATGTGATAAACTTTGATTCTAATAAAAATTAATATTGGCCATATAGTGCAAGGGGGGAGCCATAGGCTTTTTGTTGCTGCACCAACCAAACAAAAAATATATAGAAAATAAAATAAAATTTGTAGCAAGTTTTCTTTCTGGATGAAAGAAAACTTCCTACAATCCAGTCAAAAATTTTTCCCTTAATCCCTGCCAGAAACATTTTTTTCCGGAAAATGTGCCGTAACGGATAGACTTTTATTTTACAGATTAAAAGTATCTTAAATAGAGATTATTTGTATCGTTCATGCCCACGCATCGAAGATCAAATATGGCCGCCGAACATTAACAGAATTCTTGTGTAATTTAATTTCAATGGTTTCTGCAATTTTAAACCTGATACTTAAATAGAGATTATTTGTCTTCGCGCATGTACGTAAAGGTCCAGCATCGGACCTTTACGCACATGCGCGAAATAATTAAATTACACGAGAATTCTGTTGTTCGGCGGTCATATTTGATCTCCAATGCTGGACCTTTACGCACATGCGCGAAGACAAATAATCTCTATTTAAGTATCAGGTTTAAGTAGTGAATAACATAAAAGATTAAAAGTATGCATCATGCAAATATCATTGTATAGTTTTTTGTGTTTTTTTATTAATTTTTTTGTAGAAAATACATGGGAGTAATTAACCCATTTGGACTATCCCAAGTTATCTCGGGATAGCCAAAAGGTGTGCAAATTAAACAGATTTTTTAAATAAATTAGTGCTTGGGCTAAAAGAAAGGCACAGAAAAAGTCTTCATTACTCATTATATAAATAAATTTAAAAAAATCAAGTGGAATGCACAAGCAAAGCAATAATCGCAAACTAACTACATCCTGATACATGGCCGCCACAAATGGACAGGCGAGGTAAGCGTCGCTTACGGCAGCAGTTCAAGAGAACGGCAAAATATTTTTCGATATTGTTTGTATGAGTTATTTTCATGGGTTCAGTATTCTGCATTTAGGATAGCAAATTTTATTTTGCTTACTGGCAACACAGGAATGCATGCTACTGTTCTGACATTGCTGTACAATATAAATAAAACAAAAGCCAGTCGTCTGCTGCCAGGTGTAAGAAAATCCCGAGAAATCGCAGGATTTACCTGGCTAATGTAAAATTAGCCAGATAAATGCCAGAGAAAATATGTTTCAGTCCTAAATTTGGAGGTATTATTATATCATGAGATATAACTTATAAAACTAAAAACAAGATCTCTGGATAATCCATGAAGTGGTTAATTTGAATTTATTGCCTCTAGTTCTTGAATCCTTTATAACAGTGGCCTTCAAACTTTAGATACCCGAGGAACCCTTCTCAATGTGAAAAATCAGTGTGGAACCCATTAATAAATATGTTTAAAACTAAAGTTGCAATAATACATTTCATACAATGTAAACAGGAACTATTTATAAATGCATTAATGAACCAATTTATTATTTAGTAACTAAATAATACTAAATTTACTGAATACATACTAAATTTTAGAAGATGAACTGCACAAGGCATAATTTCTTATGGGTTTAGGTAATTAACTATATAATATTGGTGTAGATACACCATAGTTTACCCATAAATTTGAATTACGTATGTAGTGTAAAAGGCATAATTTTAATTGCATTTCATATTGTGAGTGCCTTCACGAGATAGCTGGTATTGCACTACTTCAACCACCACCACCCAGACAATCGTTTCGAAGCTAGCTGGCTTCATCATCAGTGGGTGGGTAGGTACCCTGGTAATGCAACATGCCTCACAGTTGAAGTTTCCACAATATGAGAGATGCTTTGCAACTGTGATGGCATGTTGCATTATCAGGGTACCTGGCCTAAACGATCGTCTGGGTGGTGGTATCCACTGAAAATAAATAATTTTCTTCTCTACTAGAGAAGCATTATTTATTTGAAGTAGAGCAATATCAGCTATCTTGTTGTGAAGGCACTCACAATATGAGATGCAATTAAAAATGATGCCTTTTACACTAAATACGTTGTTCAAATTTATGGGTAAACTATGGTGTATCTACACCAATATTATATAGTTAATTACCTAAACCCATAAGAAATTATGCCTTGTGCATTTCATCTTCTAATACATTATTTATACACAATTTGGCATCTCTCTTATTGTGGAAATAACTTTTGCAACTGTGATGGCATGTTGCATTACCAGGGTACCCGCCCACTCACTGATGATGAAGCCAACTAGCTTCGAAACGATGTCTGGGTGGTGGGATCCACTGAAAATAAATAACAGTAGTCTTCTCTACTAGAGAAGCATTATTTATTTGACGTAGTGCAATACCACCTCTCATTGTGAAGACACTCGCATAACGAGATACAATTAAAACGATGCCTTTTACACTACATACATAGTTCAAATTTATGGGTAAACTATGGTGTATCTACACCAATATTAATATTATATATATATAACCCCGGGGGCTCACATCTGGTGAGTATGGGCTTGGCACACCCAGGGTCCTGAGCTGGATATCATCATTCTTCTCTTTCTTGGTGATTCCCTTCTACTTTTGACTCTCTCTCTCTCTCTCTCTCTCTCTCAGGAACATTTTTTTTTTTTTTTTCCTGGTGCAGCATAAGCCTCAGGCTTCCTTGCATCATATGGATATTAATAATAATAATAATATAGTTAAATACTAAATTTTAGTATAACATAATTATACAAATAATATAGAAAATTATACTTAATTTTAATGACTTGACTGTGCTGTGTTTTTGCCACAAATAAATTCAAAATTTGGTATTATTGATAACAGTTGCAAATGCATTTCCGGTTCTGCATCCACTTTATTCCTGTATTTCATTTTTGTCGCTGTATACGTGGGAAAATTCTTTTCACGTAAATAAATTGTGAGAAAAGACATAAGAATGTTTATTGCATGATCAGACATTTCTGGATATTCACTGTAAATTTGCAACAAAAAAATAGAGTTCTTGTTGGTACTTAATTTTTAAGTTCGAATCTGTAGATATATCAATTAACTGTTCCCTCTCTTTTATTGATAAATTTTCACTTTGGCAATGATTAAATGGATTTTTAATCCAGTTGTATGATTCTTTTGCACTGGAAATTATGTATTAATTATGTATTCTTGAACAAATTCATAAAGATTCAGATCATTTTGTATCAAGAAGTCGCAATTTTTCAAAACATTTTACATTGTTTTTTTCTTACACATGAAATCCATAAATCGAATTTCAAAATTAATGCATTTATTTTAATCATTAACTTTAAATACAGTCGGACCTCTATAAAACAAAATCGATCGTTCCCTTGAAAAAATTCATTAAAGAAAAATCGCTTTTTCAACAGTGAAAAAATACTGTAAATTCAGATATATGGTAAAAGATGGGAAAGAGGTGCGAATGAATAAAATTTCTAACATTTTAAAACAATTTATTAATACATACATATTAAGAAATGACTGCTTACATGATGCCCACAATTTATTAGTACACTTAAGAATTGTTGTAAAATATTTGGTTATTTTTTGTTGTACACTGGATTCTACTGTACATCATTCATAAAAATGTTCGCATTTGTTTAAACTTTAAATCAGATATATTTTCTGCTACATTTTCTTCCCAAACTGAAGGCCTTGATGCAAAGTTTCAAATGCTGCCAACATTTGTTTGGAAGGTTTAATATTGCCCTTAAAAAAAAAAAAAGGTAAAGTGCAGCCATTATCAACCCACTGCAGGATGGAAGCCTCCTCAACAATTCATGGTGAGGGAAATGGACCATAATCTGCCACGCTGGTCCAGTGCGGGTTGGCAGATCAACCGTATTCAGCAGTCAGGGGCTTGAACCCCGGTCTACTCAAAGAGCGTGTGCTACTGCACTCCCGCTCCTGACCACTCGGCTATGGAGCCCTTATTTTCATCCAACTCATCGTCGATATTGTCACTAGTTCTTTAAATACGCTCCAAAATGTTGGGAGTCACTCATATTTCAACTACTATGTCATCATTATCAACTCCAAAAAATTCATCAAGAACAATTTCTCCACTGATCAAACCTCACTTAGAACTCTTCCTAAGACTGCCCAATGTCTTCTAGTAGTATATCCCTCTCATCTCCGTTAATTCTTAATCGCTGCTTCCATCACATCTTGACTCCACACTTTTGCCAACTCTGATATGCACACTCACAATATAACAGAATCTATAGGTTTGTTGGTTTCAATTCTCAGTATAATATTTTTTTCCAGTATGTGCCTTCGTAGTGCATTTTCAAATTCTTGATAATGCTTTGGTCCACTGGCTGAAGTTAAGACGAATTATTTAGAGGAAAGAAGACAAGCTTCACACTTGTAAGTTTCAAAATTATCGAGTGAAGGTGGGCAGGGCAGTTGTCAATAATCAACGCAAGTTTTCTGTTTTCTTTGGTCATCTTTTTTTTATCGAAATTTAAAATCCACTGCTCAAAAATTTCACTTGTCATTCAAGGTTTTTTGTTGTAGTTGTAGTCTAACTCTAATGACTTTGAAACATTGGGGTTATTTACTTTTGCCTATTACCAAATGCTTCAGTTCCCCATTACCAGCCATATTTGCAACCAGGAGTAATTCTCTCCACCTATTTTTACCAGCTAAACATTTATCACCTTTAAAATTCAGTGTCTTGTTCAGCAAACATTTAAAAAAATAGACATGTCTCATCTACATTGAATATATCTTTGGACTCATAGTTCTCCATAATTTTTTTTCAAAACTGTTTCTTTCCAATGGGTGTAGTCTTCTTTGATTGCAACTCCACTTTCATCAGAAATAACTAACTTTTTCGAGTAAGCCATGAAGCTCTTTAAATTTGTGCCCCAGAAAAGATGCGTACTCCATAGCTTTTTCTTTTATTAATAGCCCTGATATTGGCATGTTTTTGTCTCAAATCAACTTCATTCACTTAAAAACTGCTTCATCTACATTTTCCCAAAGGCATAATTTCACACGCTTCCGAATGGGTCCCGTTTCCTCAAACAGTTTGAGAAGAGAAACAAGGTTTTTCAGAATGATTGAGACAGTACTGACAGGGACATCAAATTTTTAAAGCATTCTTTCTTTCTTTTTTTTTTTTTAATGCCACGATTTACACTATTAAACACTTCACTTTTTCAGACTACACTCAAGGATTTCCTCTTAGACACTAAGTTAATTGCACAGCAGTT
The DNA here is from genome assembly GCF_048544385.1 of Mastigoproctus giganteus. NCBI lineage: Eukaryota > Metazoa > Arthropoda > Arachnida > Uropygi > Thelyphonidae > Mastigoproctus > Mastigoproctus giganteus. The sequence goes on from NC_143588.1 coordinate 2,612,340, forward strand.
AAAACAAAGCTGAAATTAGGAACCACATGTAGCTACTATCTAAACTGAGACAGGTGAAATTTAGTGAGTGTAGATGACTTTCTTTGAAACAACAGATGAATTTCTGAGATAAAGGAAACTCACTCTCTCTCCTCATTCTCTAATAGGATGCTTACGGTAAAAAATAGGTTGACCAAAGCCAGTGTCGCGAATATGACCCTTAATCTTTGCCAATGGCTGTGGACAGCTGACCAGCGGGACTTCTCGGCATAGTAGAGTATAAGTTGTATAGGTTTTACTTTTTAGCCAATGCTGACCCACTGCTGGGCAAAGGCCTCTCCCAAACTTCCATCTTTTTCTATCCTGCACTGTGGTTGGCCAGTTTCCCCCTGCAGGATTTTACAGACACCATTAAATTGTAAAATGTATTAGCTCTTAATTCATGGAATTAAAGCCTTTAGCTATTAAAAGCTAAAGGGATTAATGATTAATCCTTTTAGCCCTTAAATCGTGCTTTCTAAAGAATCAGCTTTATTGCCTAAAGGCCAGAGGTGCAAACAGTGCATACTCGGGTCTCTAGAAATCAGTTCATTATACGGAAACTGTTTTCAATGTAATGACCAAGGGGAAATCAAAAATGTTCGCTACATAGAAAATTTCGCTGTATAGAAATTCGTTAGAGATCAGACTGTATATGAATTTTAGTTTCTTGGAGGGATATATTTACTTCATTTAAAACTGAAAATCTGCAAAGTATGCCATAATCTGAATCCATAAGTTGTCATGTAATTTTGATCAATGATCATATTTCGTTTAAGTTTAAAAAATTTTTTCCTCTTCTTTCAGCTCATAAAACCTACTCAAAATTTTTCATGATAGCCAGCGTACCTCTGCACGTAGGAACAGTGTTTTGTGAGAACTAGATAGCTCACTGGATTTGATAAAATTAATGATTTTCACGTCATCTAAAACATCTTTTATTTTTTCTGGAATTCGTTTCACGAGAGCATGACGATGCACACAGCAATGAGAATGTTAAATATGTGAGGCTATTGTTTTTATTCTTGATATCACTCTTTTTTGTACCCAGTAAAGATTTTGCTCCATCAGTAAAAATTTGAAAACATAAATCCCAAGTTGTTGTTTGGTTTTTAGGAGTATTAGCAACTAAGGCCATATTGCTCCGGGGATATGCAGTGGTCATGGGCTCAAACCCCAGTCTAATCAAGAAGCATGTGCTACGCACTGCTGCTCCTGCCCACCTGGCTACGGAGGCACCGTAATAAATCCCAAAACAATCCATGTTTCTCCATATAAATACAGGATGTCTCAAAAATACACAGCATAACTTCAGGAATGAGTTCCTCATATGTAGACAATAAGAATATTTTATATCAACATAGTTCCGGAAATGCTTGGTTTCCGAGTTTTGAAGGTCTATCTATGACACTTAACTGTTCACATCACCTTATAGTAATTGTTCAAAATGTGTACCTTCTGCCTGAATACAGGCCTCACATCGACGTCTCATGGACTCGAGGAGACGATGCCAAATTCCGGGCGTGTTTCATATTGTCTCACAACCTGCCACAATTCAATTCCAGAGAGTTTCCCATATCAGCTACAGGAGTCGAATATAATTTAAAGTCATTACAGGAGTCGAATACAATTCGACTCCTGTAATGACTTTAAATGGCCCCACAAGAAGAAATCTAGTGGGTTTAAATCAGATTCCCGTGAAGGCCAGGCAGTTGGTCCAACCCCTCTACTTCAGGAGTTGTAGATCTTGGTTGTCCTCTGTCGGCAGCACGAGGTGTAAAGGCCTCATGTTCACAAAAGCGGCAATGGATACCTTCAAACGTTTTCCTGTGTGGACATCTTCGTTCTGGGAACCTTTCGTGGTACAAACTACGAGCCTCCAGAGCATTTACATCCGCCAAACCATACATAAAGTGCATATCCGCTTGCTCCTGATTTGAGTACATGGTCAGAATGGAAAACCACCAGATTCTGTCAGTACCTTGTAATGAAGGAAATCACCTGCGGGAGATAAGACATTCCGGTTAATAACTCAGGAACCAAGCATTTCCGGAACTACGTTGAAGTTACTCATTCCTGAAGTTATGCCGTGTATTTTTGATACACCCTGTATATGTTTATAGCATCAAAAATGTTTTCACCAGTAGCTCTATCCTTAAGAGGCTTGCACAAAAGAATATCCTCTTGGACAGTTAAATTAAAAATACAGCATACCAAAACAATTAAAATAGCCAAACCAGCAACGTCTGAAGATTCATCTAATTGCATTGTGAAACTATGGGGAGAAGATTTTAATCGAGATATTAATTCATCCTCACAAAAAAGTGCCACATCTCTGATGCGTCTAGCAACCGTGGTATCAGAGAGAGGTACACTTGATTTCTTTGGCATATTTCCCCCCAATCTTACAGGTAATTAGATCTTTCGCGCAAGGTTTTATTAATTTTTCGCCAAGTGTTTCGACAATAACTAATGAGGCAGGAAGCCTCAGGTGATTTTTCATTATCACTATACATAATTTTGAAAAATATTTTTTCTTGCTTTTGAGCTCTTCATATTTACGCTTAAAATATTCTGTTTTTACCTATCAAATGTGGGTGGTTACTCTCCATATGTCTTCTTAATTTTGTGGGATTTAGACTACTATTGCTTACAACTTTTTCACATTCAACACACATTCCATTCAGCTCATCTTCATTCCCAGTCCAAGTTAATCCAAAACTTAAGTAGGTTTCATTATATTTTATTTTTTTTTAGAACCACCTTCTTGTAATTTCCGTTTTTTAATAGGCATTTCCGAAACGGCTGTTTTGCATGTAATTTCCGGAAGTAGAGGGTGAAACAATTGCAAATGCTGCTGAAGAATTTGTTTTTCTTCTGTTTGTTCAGCTTTTTGTTGTAAGTTTTCCGGTTTTTAACCAAAATGTCCATAGTTAAGGGCAAATTTAATAAATTAAAATTCTTTAATTAGTTTATCAACTATCATCGATCACAAAATCTATTCCACTGCATAAATGGAACTAAAATGAATGAAGACCTTACCTTGTCACAGATCTCTCTTTTAACTGAAACAAAAGAATGAAGATTTTACAATTTCACTGTAATCATAAGAGTAAACGTCATGTTGAGCTGACCAGCAACAACTGCTTTTAAAAAAAAGGCAAATATGTAGAGATGTGGGAGAGAGATTAAATCAACCACCAAGGCCGATTACGGTCGGATATATCTGTTTTGAAAAGGGCACGAATTAAAAAATATTTTTTGATGCAACCAAAACAATCAATTTTTATTAGTGAATTCAAACTATGTTCTGCAGAACCCCTGGATGATTCTCACGGAACCAGTTTGAATACCACTGCTTTATAATAACAAAAAAATTTGCTTTAATTCATTTTGCTGTTGCCTCTCAGAGCCTTATAGACCCCAATTTGGTAAAAAAAAAAAAAAATAACAACAGTGCAGCCATTATCAACCCATTGCAGGATGGAAGCCTCCTAAACAATTCATGCTGAGAGAAATGGACCATAATCTGCCATGCTGGTCCAGTGCAGGTTGGCAGATCGACTGTATTCAGCAGTCAGGGGCTTGAACCCCGGTCTACTCAAAGAGCGTTTGCTCCTGCTCCTGCCCACTCGGCTATGGTATTCCCCTCTGAAGTGCCTCATTGCCAAGCTGCAGCCTACATATTCAGTCTTTCCTCATACGGTTACTTTTTGCATGTCTCACTAAAAGAGTTGCTCATCTCTGGACTGTTTTGAAAAGCCTGATATCTTTTTCTTTTTGCAATCTTGCAATTACATTATGAGAGATGACCTTCCTAGCTCTGCAAGCAATTGTTCAATAAATAATTGACAGGACACCATGGGCTTTTATCGCAGCCTGTCTAAACTGATCAGAACTTAATGAACAATACTGGTATATTTCACAAATACCTTGCTTCCTCTCTGTTTTAATTGATCATCATCAAGTATATAAGTTATTTTTGGAGCTATTTCCTAAGTTACTTTGCATTTGACGCATTAAAACACAGCTGCCACTTTTCAGAACATCCTCAAAGTCTATCCAAGTCATCCTGAAGGAGTGCTGCTTAGCACTGATTAATAAGCACTCTCAATCTTCACATCTGAAGTTCTGACATTACTACATCACTTCATCGATGTCATTTATGAAAATCAGAGATACAAAAGTGATCCAAGAATCAATACTTGGGGAACCCCACTTCTAACAGTAAGACAAATATGAATAGTAACTATGAATCATAAGCCTCTGCCTCCTGTCTGCAGCCACCTTACAATCCATCTTAAAATTTTACCGAAGATCCCAATTCCTTCCTACTATTTAAAGCTGGAATGCCTTCATTCCAGATTATACAGTAATCTCTTGTGAAGGTCTCAGTCAAATGCTTTGCTGAAATCCAAGTAAACAATGCTGAAATTATTTTATATTTCTAGTTCATGAGTAACTGTGTCAAAATAGCTAGTGAGGTTTTTAAACATTATTTTCCCTTAACAAAACTGTTGTGTAACCTTGAGAATTCCATTTATCTAAATTTCCTCGTACTTTGCTCTTTATTGTTGCCTCCTTATTCTTCCCTATCACTGAACTTGCATTAACTGGTCTGTGGTTACCTGCTTCACTCTTAGAACTATCTATATGTATTGGTGATACACTGGCACGTATCCAATCCAGAGGAATCTCACCCGAGTCTAATGTGCCTTCATAATTAACCTGGTCCAGTGCTGTTGTTGTTATTTGGTTTTTAGGAGCATTAGCAACTAAGGCCATATTGCTCCGGGATATGCGGTGGTCATTCCCTGACCTTTCCGCATCCTCCGTATTTGGTGGTGACGGGCTCGAACCCCGGTCTAATCAAGAAGCGTGTGCTATGCGCTGCTGCTCCTTCCCACCTGGCTACGGAGGCCCCTCCAGTGCTGTCTAGATACCTCCTTCAAAATTACTGAGTATACGACATCAACTCCATTACCTTACCTTCAGCTCAAAAGTTTTTTTTAATAAACAATCATCTGTAATTTTTATTACTAATTTCATACCACTAAGCATTCACACATCTTTTCCTCACTATAAAAAGATCTTTCATCTGTAAAGATCAATGCAGAGTACCTATTTAATTCATCAGCAGGGTTATCTAACACCTTTTCCACACCCATTACACAGTGGTCCAATATGATCCATTTTCTTTTTTGTATTCAGACACATGAGAAACTCCTTATCCCAGTTCGTTTTCTTAGATAGTCAAATTCTCATGTTCAACCTTTGTTATTATATATCAACTCACAGATGTAGACTTCAGTACTCTTGAATGTTCTGTAACTCTTCCATAACGTAACTTACTGCTCTATTAGAATGGCTGGCATGGTATTCAGCACCTCGACATCCTCCTCATTCTATATGCTGTAGTATACAGCACCTCCTTCCTCATGATATATTTGCTTATTAGAACACACACACACACACACACACACACACACACACACACACACACACACACACACACACACACACACACACACACACGCCTTCTGTGGCTATTGCTTTGAAGATGGTCCATAAGTTTAATGTATTCACCCTCTTTCTGCTCACTGGAATAGGCCATGTAGTATCTAGTAACTGCCACCACGTTTCATAATATAAACACCATATCTATTTTTAACAACTGCATCCTCTTCCTCCATCTTCCAACTAAGGACTGTGTAATCAATTTTTGTTAATTGCTGTCGTATTGCGAGCACTATGATATGTTTTTGTTGGTAATGATCTGATCTAGAATATTCTTACCCCTGGTATTTTCTCTAACATGCCAGTACAAATAATAATCATCTTGTTTATTTAAAAATTTTGACCCCTATGGTGAGTTTCCTTTCACCTTGCTCCAAACAATCTGGGACGAAGTAATATCAAAGACATTCACCCTTGCTTGCCCATTCCATCTGCAATAGGGTTCTCATCATATTCTTCTGGTCTATAGCATATCTCAACTCTCATTTTACTTCTGCATCTAGCTACTTCACACACAGATTTTATGCTGGCATGCATGGGTTCTGAAATTAGGAATGCTGTTTATGATAAGCATACCTCCCATCACTCCTTATCTACCCCTCTTAAATATAATATATATATTATATTTAAGAGGCACGTATCCAATAGTGATATATTATATTATATACCATACTTTATACATACCAAAGTTCATCCCATATTTCTGGGTGACACCATGTTTCTCTTAGCCCTGTTATGTCAGCATTAGTTGTCCCAGCCAGGAATTCAAATTCACTAATTTTACTAACAACACTCCTGACAATATCCGTTCCTCATAAGGTGTTTATTATTTTCTGCAGTAATTATTCTGAACAATAAATCCATCCCCACCCTCTTAAATGTTCTTGTACAATTTACAGTGACACACCCCTTGAAGTTAAAACTTGCTTCTTATCACTAGCTTTCAATTTGTTAGAAACGATGTTGGCGCACTACCAATGTAAGTTTTGCAGCCACAAACACATCACCTATTCAGTTGTGTGCAAGTGTTACTTGACCCATATCATTAGATAAACATATCTATATTACCCCCCCCTCCTAACTACCAGTTTACCCAAACTCAATTACATTGCAAAACCCTTGAACAAATATTTTCCATCTCTATATAAAACATTCCTTCTACCGAAAAGTGTAGGCCATCATGATAAAACCCCAAAAGCCTTGTACCTCAAGTCTTGAGTTAATCCACAAGACTTTCATAATTCTGCCTCCTATTGTCTGTGCAGAATTGTTAAGAATTAAAACAAAACATTACAGAAATTTAAAAAAATTTATGTTTACAAGATATCAAAAGAGCTAGTATTTATAAACTAAGGATAAACAAGAATTTTTTAATAGTGTCTTCATACAATCCTCTTGAATATAATCCTACAGAACTAACTGCCTAACATCCACTCTGACTAACAATTGCCAACTTCTAAATGGTCAGACCAAGAAGACCATGGATGACACTACAGTTTGTGAAGTAAGTTTTGGAAAGTTGCATGGAAGAGCCTGCATTGATAAGCTTCAATTAGCTCAACTAGTTAGGATTCACTCAGGTGGAAGTATGATGTGATAAATTTTTTTATATACATGACAGAAGTATACCAACTTAGGACAAAGTGTGGTCTCACCAGTGCTCCCATATTTCAGTTACAGCAACTCGCTAGTGCTATGAATAGGTTCAAGGGCTAATTTCCATTAGCCCTTGAAGAGGATGGTCTTTAGAAAGGAAATGTCCTTTCTAAAGGCCATCCTCTAAATGTGTTAAGAGCTGTATCCTCAAATACAAAGAATATTCAATCTCACTACAACCTATCAATCTATAAAGATTTAATTTATTCTGAAAGACAAAAAAACCAAAATAATATGAACTGTCTCATCATGTTCACATTATTCAAGTTCTTCATCTCTTCCTCTATTTCATAATCATTTCTGACCATGCTTTACTGGTTCATATAGCAAATCTTTAATACAAACATTCCTAAATGCAGCACTTTAAAATCCATAATAGTTACAGAACAAAGTGAACAAAGGATTGTCTCTAGCCATAATTCTATCCTATTTATACTTCTGGATTTTATCATACAAGCAAAAAAAAAAAAAAAATCAAGACAAACCATGGTAACTTACTTTTCTCTTTTTGTCTCCTCCAATTTCAAAATGCTTGCATCTCTTGATAGGTAACTGTTTCCTATATTTGCATTCTGTACATTCCATTCTCAATACAATCTTCTTTGTTGTTTTTGCCTGAAATTAAAAATGAGACTAGATATTCTTCTACATAATCCTTTATAATTTCTTAAAGGCACCTGGAAAACAAGCAACAGCAATATACAGATTTATGTTTGCAAGGGGCTGAAAAACATCACCTGTAAACTCTGATAAGACAAATATGTACAGGGTGATTCAGGAGGAATAGTAAATATTTTGGGAAATTATAGTGTAGATTCTAAAAAAAAAAAAAAAAAATTCATATAAACGTGTCCAATTCTCAATGGATACAGAGATACAGCTGCTTGAAACTGGAACACACAAAGCCATTATGAGAGGTATTAAAGAACAATAAATGACTTATTTTTTGTATTTATTGACTTTTTGAATGACACAAAACAAATAATTGACAATTTTTTACAGTTCACAATAAATGTTCAAAAATCCCACTGCCAACCTCAAATGCACTTTGCAACTCTACGACGTGTTGTTCTTCTGAGGTCGTCTTGGCATTCCTTTATGAGGGCAGCAGTATCCAAAATGCAAGCAAGCAATTCGTCGCTTGTATTCACCTTGTCTTTGTATACTGCTTTCATCCATCTCCGCAAACAAAAGTATCAACAACACCCGTAACTCTCATAGGTGATCAGGCAAATCCACATGCCACTGTTGAAACAAATTTTCATCATCACTTCTCTGTAAACATGTGGTATCATCGACAATCAGTTGATTGGGCTTGTTGTGTTACAAAATAGTCTTACAGGGCCTATTTACCTAGAATTTCTGCAAAACGAACTTCCACTACTATTGGAGGATGTTCCCTTGGCTGCAAGGATTGGTATGTACTTTCAGCATGACGGAGCTCCTGCACATTATACCCAGACCTCGGTGGCCAATGAACACCACCGTGGCTGATCCATCGTTCAGGGAAAGTTCGATTTAGATATAGTATAACCAGATGGGTATAATGTACAGGAGCTCCATCATGCTGAAAGTACATACCAATCCTTGCAGCCAAGGGAACATCCTCCAATAGTAGTGGAAGTTCGTTTTGCAGAAATTCTAGGTAAATAGGCCCTGTAAGACGATTTTGTAACACAACAGGCCCAATCAACTGATTGTCGATGATACCACACGTTTACAGAGAAGTGATGTTGAAAATTTGTTTCAACAGTGGCGTGTGGATTTGCCTGATCACCTATGAGAGTTACGGGTGTTGTTGATACTGTCACAGGTGAAAGTAGCTTATCACTGAACAGTATTAATCGGCAACTGGCATTACCCACCCACAAAATTCCAACCGCTGGGCATCATCTCCAGATTGAAGGTGTTGCACCTACTATAGGTGAAATGGATACAAGCCATGCTCACATAATGTTCGAATTGTCTGTGGAACACCAACTCGCATAGAAATTCTTCGTGGGCTAATAATAAGAATACGTTCTACCCACTGAAGAATGTGTTGTATTTCATCCACATTTTGGTCATTTGAATTTGACATATCTCCTTCTTCATATCCAATTCATTAACTATCGTTCTGAGGATTAGATGATCTCTTGCCACAATTTCAAAAACTTTTGCAACTCTGTCCTCGTTTCAAGAAACTGATTTTTTTTTTTTCTTCTTGTTAGTTGTTGGCACATCAGCTTCTATGGCCATAACGCACCTCCCAAAGTTTTTTCATTTTACTGTGATCCAAGCCCGAGGCAGGAATCGAACCCACGACCTTTGGGTTGCAAGGCATGCACTTTACCTACCTGGCTAGCCCAGTCGGCAAGAAACTGATGGATGACCACTTCTTTGGCCTGCCTTTGAACTGCTTATCCCAACATCTACAAGTTGTTCACAAGAGTCATTACTAACAGATTAGAAAGAATACTTGATGAGAATCAACCAAAAGAGCAAGCTGGCTTTAGGACAGGATTCTCAACTATGGATCACCTTCACGTAATATCACAACTAATGGAGAAAGCAAATGAATATAAAACACCATTATGCCTGGCATCTGTGGATTATGAAAAGGCATTTGACTCCATACAGCATAAGGCAATGTTTCAGGCACTGGAAAGACAAGGCATAGATACTTCACATATTATGATTTTGAAGAAAATATATGAGAGTGCTACCTCCTTTATTAGACTAGACAAAGACAGTAGGAAATTTAAAATTGAGAAAGGAGTTTTACAGGGAGACAATATCTCCGAAACTGTTTACTGCTGCCCTTGAGGAAGCTTTCAGAAGATTAGACTGGTCACAGAAAGGAGTCAATGTGAATGGAGAGTACTTAAACCATTTAGGCTTTGCAAATGACAGCATGGTCATAAGCCACGATCTGAAAGAATTATAGGAAAATTTTAATCAGTTATGCAGAGTTAGTAAGGATTTTGGACTAAAGATGAATATGGCTAAAACAAAAGTAATGATGAACAAGATTAGACTGGTCGCAGAAGGGAGTCAATGTGAAAGGAGAGTACCTAAACCATTTACAGATGACATTGTGGTCATAAGCCACGATCCCAAAGAATTAGAGGAAATCTTAATCAGTTATGCACAGCTAGTAAGGATTTTGGACTAAAGATGAATATGGCTAAAACAAAAGTAATGATGAACAAGTATGCCACAGAAAGGGAAATAACGATTGAAGGAGCACTAATTGAAAAGGTGGAGTCATATACTTATCTGGGACAAGTTACTAGATGTAATAATGATAAATGGCTGGAAGTCAAGAGAACAATAAATTTTGGATGGATAGCATTCAGGAAATATAGTCATACTGAAGAGAATTATCCCAGTTTGTCTGAAACGTAAAATAATGAACCAATGTATACTCCCCACCATGACTTATGGAAGTGAAACTTGGGCACTCACCAAAAGAATGGAAGAGAAGCTGAGAACTACAGTGAAGAATGGAACAAATTATATTGGGAATCAGACTGTTAGATAAGAAGAGAAACATGTATTAGGCAGCAAACTCCAGTAAAGGACATTCTTATCAAAACTAAAGAACTAAAATGGTCTTGGGCAGGACACATAGCTCGAAGACATGATGACAGATGGACTAAGAAAATAACAGAATGGTACCCAAGAGGAGCTAGAAGAAAACATGGAAGACAACGGCGGAAAGGGAAAAATGAAATTCATGAGTTTGTGGGTAGTAAATGGATGGCCAGTGCTCAAAACAGAAGGAACTGGAAAGTTGCTGGAGAGGCCTTCATCCTGCAGTGGATTGAAAATGGCTGATGATGATGATACCAAATTCAAACACACTGGTGCAACTTAAATACAACTTATTCACTACCATATAGTTTTTAACATTTAATGTTTCTTTGGCAGATCTTCCCAGTTTTAAAGTATAAAACTGGGAAAGATTTGTGGCGAACAAACATGCCTTGTGGAGCTCTTTATAGTAATAGCACAGAAGTATAGATAAGGGAGGATTATAGCAGGATTTCAGAGGTTATTTAGTAAATTGTAAAGTTTATTTTGATAAGTTTTTTCCTCCCAGTAATAGTTTAATTTTTTTTAATATTATAAATATAATTTTTTGAAAGTTTCTTTTATTAATATTTAGTAAATTTTACAATGGTTGTTACAAGATCGGCCTTAAACACTTCACCAGAGGGTACCATGACTCATAAGGAAATAGCCGATGGCGATTTCTGGGTGAGTTATGATTTTATCCTTAGCAAAACCTGTGGCATGCATTCCAAGGTCAATCTAGACAATCATAGCTCAACTGGAGATTCTTTTCTTCACCACCGTTGCAAGGAGTGTACCGATCTTAAGATAAATTTGGTGCATTGCTAGAACAATGTGTCACTGAAAAAATTGGTGTTTGCCCTTGAGAACAATGTAACTGGGAGCTTGCCAGGAGCTCAGGACTCCAGTAACCTACCAAGTGATGCACTCCCAATTCGGGCCCCAGAACAGAATAACCAAGTGCAAACTACTCTGGTTCAAAAGGACTTAATTCTATTAGGAGACTCCATTGTCGAGGAAATACTTTTTGTAGTAATGGATGAAAAAATTGGAACCAGAGATTCAAGTGAGAAAATCTTGTACATAAAATGGAACATTAAATTATCCAAAGCAAGTTTCCTTGATACTCTTATTAAATTTGCTAATTCTAATGTGGAATTTAAAAAAAAAATATTTTTATGCTCTAAGAAAAATAAAAACAAAACAAGACTTTACTCATCCAACATATGGATCAGGGTGTTATTCTGAATTTCAAAACATACTTTTACGCACAACATTTGCTACACTGTCTGGCAGACAGTGAGAAAAATTAGACGTTAAGAGACTTGGAAATCTTACAATATTTACCACGCCATCTTAAACATTAATAAGGTCTCTGCAAAAATTACTAAAAGTTGTTTAAATGGTATTTAGAAGAAAATATGCCCATGGCACGTAAAAGGCTTTGAAAAAGACAAATCATATGATGAAGTTACAGATAAGATTGTAAAACTTTCAGAGTTATTTCCGTTGGAGGTTGATGCCAAATACGTGGAGGAGATAATAGAGGAAGAGAAGGAATTATCAAGTGAAGAACTTATTGACTTGCAAGCAGCAACAGTCAGAGAAGAAAATGCTGACGAGACTCAAAATGAACTGATGTGCTTCATCACCAAAGGGATGGCAATGGCATTTTGTGAAATTGCATCGGCAATGGAGAGGCTTGAGAAGATGGATCCTGACCGTTGACGATTCTTAAAAGTTGAGGGGTGAATGAAATGCTTGCTTGCTATAAAGAATAGAAAAACGTCACCATCCAGTCATCCATCAATATGCTCATTCATCTGTTCAGCAGCTGACCCCTTCTAAATCCCCACAGCCCTCAACCTCCGCAGCGGCAGCATACTTATCAGCTGGAGACGATTCGAAGCTCACTTTTGTAATTTTTTAATGAGCATGGGATAAAAAAAATTGAATAAATAATTTATTTATACGTTCATCGAATGTTTCATTTTTGCTTCAATAAAATTCAGTGTGCAAATTTACGAGGCTGCATAAGCATTTAGGAAAATTCCGACATACGTAAAATTCGACTTGCGTAAAGTTCTGCGGAACGGAACCCTTACATACATAGTAACTGATACAGGAGTGGTAGAATAATGCATTTCTGGAGAAAAGGTACCTGGTACCTGTCCATCCTTACAAATTCAGGATGGACAGCTTCAAGTTCCTTTGAGTGAATCTTCCTGTAGGGATTCCAAACAACAGATGCATTGTCAATAACTTTGGAATGCTTCATATGTACAGGCCAGCATATCTGTAATCTTTAAAGTGAAAAGTATTTCTCTTGAATCCATTTTAAAAGATTTACTGATGACAGTTGATGTGGTTGTCAAATTGTTAGTGTGTTTAAATAATTAAATGATTCAATATTCAAAATAAATAATTTAAAACCAAAGTGAAAATTCTGAGAAAAAGCTTCTTGCTACAAGTTTGTTTAATTAAATGCTTGTGCTTATTTTGAAAAATGCCTCTATATAGCAGGGCAAAATAGAGTTTGCTTATTTAATTTAGCTCAATACTGTGAATTTTCCAAATGGCATGTATTCAATATGAAGATTTCAATGTCAACTGTACGGTTCATTAAAAACAAATGCAGCACAAATTTTGAAAAATAAAAATATTTTGTACAATAGATATTTTTTTTTCAAATAATCACAAAATGAAACTATTATAGGAAAAAATTCCTCCTCCTTGACTAGGTAAAACTTTAATTTTAGCATGACATAATCCCTTTCTTGCTAACTTCGGAAACAATCCAGTTACACTTTCAGCTAACATTTGGACATTCTGCGTTAAGTGTCACCCCTTTCAGGATTAATGGAATGGATTACACTCTATTAACTTCTGCATACTTTGTTCAGTGCTCACAAATTTGGTGGGAGCCGACGAGTTACGTGCAGTTGACACCATGAAGAACGAGTGCTATTGTTGCCTTACGTGAGGAAGGATATTCTTCCTGTCATATTGCTTAATGTCTTGTAATCAGTCGACAGTGAGTAGATTTCTTTCCAAACTAAAGAATACTGGTTGAATGACAGGAAAGAAAAAAAAAAAGGAACCAGATGCAAATGAGTCTTTACAACAAAACGCACTTCGTTTTGAAGTGCTTATGCCTTAAAAACCATAAAGCTTCTTCGTCTGAGCTGAAAAGAGAATAAGAACATACAGGAGTGGTAGCAAGTGCAGTAACAGTCAGAAGACGCCTATTCAAAAATGGACGTGTAGCCCGTCGTCCTAAGAAGTCCCTCTTCACATAAAATGAAAAATGTCCGATTAATTTGGTGTAAGGAGCATGTCAAATGGACACCCCCCCCAAGCAGTGGAAGTCAATTATTTTCTCGGATGAGAAGAAATTTAACCTGCATGGCTCTGATAGGAGACAAACGATTCAACCGCCGTAGACATGGTGAAGAATACCACCCAGCCTGTATGGTGTCTATAGTGGAATTCCCTACCAGCCAAATGATATGGGGGTGCATTTCGTATCATGGCGTAGGTCACCCGCAGTTTATGAATGGTTCCGTAAATGCCAATGTATACCTGGCTATATTGAAAGGCAAATTGCTGCCAGCCATTACAGACCATTTCAACCTGCAAAGTAACTGCATCTTTCAGGACTCTGGTCCTTGTCACCATGCGAAAAGTGTAAGCAGGCACTTCTATAGTTACTTTAGCTTCATTTTTGAATTAGTGGTTCAACAGTAATGTGTTTACATTTATTACAGGTGAAAAAAAAAATGGTTGGAAGAACAGTCCATTATAACTCTTAGCTGGCCAGGAAACAACCTGGACCAGAATCCTATAGAGAACTGTTGGCATCATGTGGAATCTGTAGTTACCAGAAAGAAACGAAAGAACCTTCACACACTTTTGGGGATTTATTGAATGATTGTTTTCTGCAGCAGAATGTTCAAGAGGCAACCAGAGAAAGTAATACTCTTGATCTGGTTATCAGCAGTGATCATTCGTGTATTAAGAATTTGCAGATAAAGGAACCACTAGGCGGCAGTGATCACAGTGTACTGATGTGGGATTTACTTAAAGATTTAATTACCATCAGGGGTAAAGGAAAGGGTTTTTGCTTCCGTAAAGGTGAGTACAGTGGTCTCCGACAGTTTTTAAATTCTGTACAGTGGGATCAACTGACGATATTACCAACAGTAAATTCCAAGTGGGAAGCATTCAAGGAATTAATCGTGGATGCTACTAAAAGTTTCATACCTATTAAGAAATATTGTTCAAGGTTTAGGCCTAAATGATTATCTAATGAACTAATGAGACTCATAACAGAGAAGAAAAATGCATGGGATGCATATAAATTATCAAGCGACTCAGAAGCCTAAGGCAGATATAAGCTAGTCTGTAATCAGGTCACAAAGGAGGTTAGGCAGGCGAAGGCAGATTACGAGAAATACTTAGCAAAAGATGCTAAGAAAAACAGCAAGGATTTCTTTACTTATATAAACTTTAAAAGGAAGGGGGTGAATCTGATTGGTCCACTTGACATCGATGGTTCGACTGTTGATGATCCTGCTCAGATAGCAAACAAACTGAATGAGTATTTTGCATCTACATTCACACATGAGGAATTAAGGTTATCAAATTGTAGCAGGATACTTAATGATTTTGTAATAACTGAAAGCAAAGTGGAGGAGAAATTGTTGAAGTTAAACATAAGAAAAGCATCTGGGGTGGATGGGATCTATCCAGTTATATTAAAGGAGGCAGCAAAGCAACTAAGCAAACCCTTAGCCATAATTAAGAGAGCATCCTTGGATTCAGGGGAGGTCCCCACGGACTGGAGATGTGCAAATCTATCCCCAATTCACAAAGGTGGATCCGAAGGGCGACACGAGTAATTACAGACCAGTTAGTTTAACTTCTGTTCCGGCTAAAATAATGGAGTCACTGGTTAAAGATGCATTGCAAGATCATCTAGACAAGACTGCAGCAATAATTCAGACACAGCATGGGCTTGTTAAGGGAAAGTCTTGTCTGACAAATTTGATAGGATATTATGATGTGGTCACAAAGGAACTGGATGCAAAAAATAATTTTGATATCGTATATTTGGATTTCAGGAAAGCTTTTGACACTGTTGTGCATGGAAGACTATTGTACAAATTGGAGCAGAATGGTATTAAGGGTAAGTTGCTACAATGGATAAAAGGATGGTTAAGTGGGAGAAGACAGAAGGTGGTAATCAATGGGTGCTGCTCTTCATGGACTAATGTTATTAGTGGAGTCCCACATGGTTCGGTGTTAGGTCCACTGTTGTTTTGTATATTTATCAATGATATTGATGAAGGTATATCAGGCTTAATGTCGAAGTTTGCAGATGATACAAAGGTTGGCAGGGTTGTTAATGACAGTAATGGCAGTGTGCTACTGCAACAGGATCTAGATAATTTGGGCAGATGGGCTAAGAAGTGGCTACTGAAGTTTAACCTTGACAAATGGAAAGTACTGCATATGGGTAGAAGTAACTCCCAGAGAAACGTACCAACTGTGTGGTACTACACTTAAGGTGTAGTACCACACAGTTGGTACGTTTCTCTGGGAGTAATTGTGCAGTCAGATATGAAGTTTTCTGAGCAATGCAGACAGGCTGCCAGAGCAGGTCATGGGGTTTTGTCAATGATATATAGGAATTTTGCTAGCAGGGAGGAGGTGATTGTCCCTCTGTATAAGGCAATGGTCAGGCCACGCCTTGAGTACTGCGTACAGATCTGGAGGCCTCATTTTAGGAAGGATGTAGATTTGCTTGAGCGTGTACAGAGAAGGGCAACAAGATTGGTGAGGGGAATGAAGGGATCCTCTTACCAAGAGAGGCTTAAGTTCTGCAAATTGCAGTGGCTGGAGACTAGGCACCTGCACAGTGATGTGATTGAGGTATATAAGGCCTTGAATGGGTTGAGCACGCTGAATTCTGATGGTATCCTTCCACTTGTTCAGATTACGAACCTAAGGGGACATAAATTCAAATTAAGAAAAGACAGATGTAGAATAGATGTGCGGAAATTTGCCTTTAGCCAGCAGGTGGTTAATTGCTGGAACAAACTTCCATCTGTCGTTGTGGAAGTTGACAGGTTAAATAAATTTAAAGAGGTACTGGACAGGCATTTGGAGGGAATGGTGTGATTTTTTTTCTTTTGGCTGATGCTGCATAAGCTCATACACTTGCTTTCTTGCATCACATACCACTACTACTACTTCATAATTCTTCTTTGGATCCACAAACTCAGTTGATTATCTTCAGAAATTGATCCTGTTAATGCCTCGACGGTGTGCTGCTGTCATCAGGATCAGAGGCGGTTCAACTAAATATTAGTTTGCACCTGGTGAACCTTTCATTTTGTTTTCCATTTAAAATGATAAACTGAAGCAAATTGAGGGCTTCTGATAACATTTCAGCCATAATTGTAGTGTTTACCAAAACTGTTGTATAAAGGTTGCAAATGGTCATTTTGGAATATTTTGAGAGCACCTGTCAAATATTACTTAGCTTTGCCTTAACTATCAATAAATATCTTTTGTTTATATTTCTATTGGTGATGTTAGTCATTAAGATAACATACCATCACAAAAAAGGGGTTAGAAATGTGAAATTCCTAGGTGATGCACTTTCTTTGACATTTGTCCAGTTGTTACTATTTAAGTTACTACTATTATAAAAATAAAGTTCATGATATAAAAAAACGGTGTAGTTTTGTTAGCTTTTGGAACGTAACCCCTCCTTTTTGTACTGGTTCTTAGTCCCATATAACACTGTTTCGCATTACACGAGATTTTGTAGGAATCAAACTACCGTGTTATACAAATGTATATGCCATGTATTTTAATTTTATATTGAAGAATTACCTTCAGCTTATTTTGTTTTACAATTAGTCCAGAGAATGTAGAATATCTTAAACATAATATCTGATGAGTCTCATCATAATTTTACTATTATAAAATGACAAATCCATGCCTGAACATTACATGTAAAATATCTGGCATTCAAATTTAATCATCTTGTTTCAACTTCTATTGAAAATGACTTATGTCACGTAAAACCCAAATACATGAACAAAAAAAATTGCAAAATTCATGTTACTACCACAATATTTTACAATACTTCATTGAAACCATATATAGTTATATAAAATTGTAGACCAGTTGAAATACTATGTAGCATTTCTTTTATTAAAACAACCAATGTACCAAAATCATATTATCCAAAAACCACCACCTTTCTCTAATATAGTTAAAAACCATAAATGAAGGATAATGCAATATTTAACTGACACTTAAGTTTATTTATCGATTAGAAATGAAAAGTCACAACTCTTCTATGGGGTCTTTGGCAGAACACCCAAACAGAACAGGAAAAAGAATAATAAATTTAAAAAACAAAAAAATTAATAATAAAATTGAGACTGTCACAGTAACCTGTTCTACTGGAGTATACACCCACCCATCCTTCATAGGTGTATGAACTTTTATAATTTGACTCACCACACTTTTAAAATTTGACTCATTGTAACAGTATTTTTCTCAGAACTGCATTTCATAACATTGACAAAAAACACGATTGAAGTGTGACATAATAGAATAATGACTGAAAAACATACACAGCATAAGAAATTTCAAGCAATGAGAAGTGGGGTAAACTATAACCCTCTACAATAGTCTTCTTCCTGAGACTATACCAAACAGATCTATCCATCTCTGGATGCATCCCCATCTCCCTAGCTGAACAGCACACTGATTTACGAGTTGTTTTTGACAAAAAACTTGCATTCAATAATCAACTTGATCTCATCCTTGATCTTATTCCACTGACACCCCAACTGTAATGATGTCCTTTGCCAATGAATGCATGCCCTCTTCATAACAATCCACTACATTAACGCCATCACTTACTCCTCCCTTAATGGAGTATAGATGTGCATATCTGCCACCCACACTCTGAGGCACCTGTTTGCACAGGCATTTCAGAGCAGTGGCTGCTGAGATGGACTGCAATAAACACTCTGTGCAGGCTAGTTGTAGCACCAACATGGAAACCGAAATCAATATTTCTAGATTGACACCAGGCTATAATAAGAGGCACCAGGCTGGCAGCTACTGTAAAACTTCTTGCTAGTACCAATGACATTCCTCTAGTATAGGACCTCTGCCATTGGAGGATCCCCATATGCAGCCTAAATGTTACTCAGTCCCTGATGCAATAGCTGGACCTTTGAGATTCTCCAAAGAGCCATGGTATTGAAAAAACATCCTCAATGAATTCTAATCCTTTCTACACTTCACGCTGACATGTAGAAAGGATTAGAATTCATTGAGGATGTTTTTTCAACAACCACCTCAGCGTGAAGTGAATGCAGGACTTCAGTGACGTTGTATGCTGTATATATATATATATCATTTGCAATTGTAATATGAATATAAATACAACGATTGAGTGTCATCCTTATTGTTATTCAACTTCATATTATATGTATGTTGAAGTTTAGTTATTTATGTTAATCACTGGTGATAATTATTTGGGTGGGTATTAATTATGTGGTGGGTACTAATGTTATACTTTCTTCAGCACAGTCTATGTAAAGATGTAAAGGGTTTAATAATAATAATAATTGTAATTAATATAATTGTTTCTAGTTCAAGCAAAAAATTCATTTTTGGCTTGAACTAGAAAACATAGCCAAAAATTCATTTTTATAATAAAATAAAAGGCAGTGGTAATGAGCTTACATTCATTTACACATTCCCAACTTCATCTTACTATTTTATTTTGTTTTACGTTTATTTCCAACACAAAAGGCCCTTTGCTAATATATAAGTAAAAATTAGGTAAAACTTGTTTATGAAAAGGGCAATTGAATGTAGTGATTATGCTTTTGCATTTTATGAGAGTAGTATTTTATAGTGTAACTACAGAGACAAGTAATTTGATACACAGCAGACATTAGGCATATTGCCAACTCAAATCTACTGAATGTTGGCTTAGCAAAGCTGCAAATTTATCAAATGTTGAAAAATACTGAAAAAGATACAACAGATAACGGCTTGTAAAGAAACTGCTAGTAGTTGTTCTCCCATACCATAAATTAATCTATGACTTACCTAAAGAGTTAAACCTAATTGTATTCACTTTGGCCTAGAATTCAGTTACACTTTTATTCTTATTCTTTTCTCTTTAATTATCTTAAGTTACTTGTTAAATTTTAATACTGAAATAAAATTTTTCTTTTTTTCTTGTAAGGTAATGTTAAGTTTTAGCTTCATGGATATGCAGCAGTTGTGGGGGAGCTCCTGGGAAGGAATCTCCCATGCACACTTGTCAATAAATTAATCAGCAATTAAGCACTATTTACAAATAAAGAACCTTCAGCAAAACAAAAGGCATCAGAAAAGGCACCATATAAAGCTTACCACCAAAACACATACCTCAGTTAATAAAAAAAACTGTCCACAGAGAAAATATTTACCTTTTTCCTAAATATGGGTTTTGTCTGTCCTCCATATCCTTGCTGTTTTCGATCATATCTCCTTTTGCCTATAATATGTAAGTTTATGACAAATTAAAAAATAATTCAAGAAAAAAAACTTTTCTACATAACTTCTAGTGCAATTTGGAACAGAGATAAATATAACGTACAGAATAACAAACAATTTTTGGTAAGATTCCCATGCATCCCAAATACACAGCTGTTCAACTTTTTCATCTTTAAAAAGTTGGAGATCAGGCGTTTGAAAACAGAGGGGAAGCAGGAGGTTTTTGGGCCAAAAAAAGACTAAACTGATACTATCAGGGTGCACCTCAAGTCTCCATTCATTCCTTTTTTGGAAGTCCACAACGCAGTATAAATTAAATTTCACTGGCAAAACATCTATTTTATGCTAAAACACAATCTACTAGCATTTAAAATCTATAGATAATAGACAACAGCAAAATCGATGTCTAATATTTATTACACATCAACTTCATGGTGATTTTGGTTGCTTCGAGAAAGATACTGTTGCACCTTGACATTTCAGAAATGCTAAATCAAAGTTTTGTTTGTAACAATAACATTGTTGCCTAGATTTGTCAGGAGCATTTCCAAAGTTTCACCAAAAAGAGATAATGTGAACTCAGTTTGTTTTTCTAACCTGGCCAAATACTAATACAGGCAGTTCTCACTTTGAGTTCCCGCGTTTACGGTTTTTTTTTTTTTTTTTTATCAAGTATCAACAAAATCGAAAATATGACGATCGAAAATCGCAAAAAATTAATGTTAAACATTCATAAATACCGCATTTCAAACCACACGCATAGCTATACAATACAGTGTATCCTGCTTTACGATATTAAGCCGTTACCATCACATCACGAAAATATCGTAATGTGATATTACGATATTTTGAAATGAATTACCAAAAACACATTGTTTTTTGGTAATTCATTTCACGACCTTGGAAGTTCAAATTTTCACCATATAACTCATTAAAAAGTCATTTTTGTAGTGTTAATTGTATTAGTTACCAATTCAAATCATTAAAACGCACTATACTTTCATCGTTATCATATGTTATAAGAACCAATTTTGAACAGCTTTGTGATATTTTTCTAGAGCACATTTCTGGAAGTCACGGCCATAAAACAATTTGCACTTTCCGGTTTATTCGGCTTTTCTGTTACTGCAAGCAATTATAAACGGGTAGTAAACTCCGTGTTATTGCATTTGCAAAAATACTGACAGCTGGAATTGTGTGGTTTTTTACATTATTATGGTGAAATGTGTTTCCTCTTTATTGAAATCTTCAATCATATAAAAAAACAAATAAATTTTCAGAATCTTCTGTTCATTGTTTTTTTAAGCTTCGTAACTTAAGCAACTTCACTTTCTCCAGCCCAACTTTCCTAACAATGAGGTAATTTTCCTTGGTGATTTTAATGTTTACAACTCCAGCTGGCTTCAGTTTTCTAGTCACACTGACCCAGCAGGTCGAGATGCTGAGGCTTTTGCAATTACTAATGACCTAGCACAGATTGTTCATTTACCTACAAGAATACCGGACAATCCTAATCATACAGCCAATATGCTTGATCTTTTTCTCATAAGCAACCCTTCTAAGTACACAGTCGAAGTGAGAGGTCCTTTAGGCACTCCAGATCACAACTTGGTGATTGTCTCTTCTTTATTCTTGCAGGAATGGAATCTTTTATCCCACACTCCACTTTAAAATCTCGTCCTTTATCTAAACCTTGGTTTTCCAATAAATGTGCTAAGGCTGTTCAAGAGAAGAATGTTGCATATCGTAATTGGCTTGTTTCTAATCCTTCAGTTTCATTTTCTGCCTACACCAAAGCTAGCAACAATTGTAAAGCAGTTATTAATCAGTTCAAACTAGAGTTTGAACAGGCTAAGAGTAGAAAACTTGCTTCTTGCCCTAATGGTAGCCAAGCATTCTGGTCTCTTGCCAAAGCTATTGGCCGCAACTTTTGCCCATTTCTGCTCCCACCTCTGTCCAAACCAGATGGTTCTGTTGTCACTTCAGCCAAGGATAAAGCTGACCTGCTAGCATCCCATTTTACTTCCAGCTCATGTATTAATGATCTTGGTAAAACACCTCCCACCATTCCCAACACGCTCCATTCAATGCCTCCTGTGTCTTTTGTCAAAAGGATATCAGAAGGATTTTGATGAATCTACTTCCACATATACAATATGCCCTACTCAAAGAACAAACCCTGCATGAAATTGAAATGTTAGGGTTTTCCAACAATAATAATAAAAAGTTTTGCGTATCTGTATTGGCTATTCCAAAAGCCACGCAATGTCAGCTTTCAGGTAAATAGTTAAATTCAGTTAGGTCATAATTGAAAAGGTAATGTGTATCTGAAATATAACAAAGTAAAAAAAATCAGAAGAAACTAACATTTGGGTTTTAAGGCATCTGATTATCAGAAAATTCAATAAAGTTGGTAAAGATATAACTTTGTTTTTTACTTTGTTTTTCTGAAAAAAGCTCTAAAAAGAAAGATTGGTTGAAAGAGATTCAATTAATGCATGCCACCGAAGTGAAAATATTTAAAGGTTCTGCATAAAATAGCAAAGAGCGAAGTTTATTTTTTTATTTTATCCCTTCACTGGAACTTAAATATCAGTTTTATTTTTGAAAAATTAATATAGCAAGAAAACATTCATCAATTTTCCTTTTCTTATTATTGCAGTTAAAACCAACTGGAGATGTTTGTATGCCACATATTACAAGTATATATAATGAAGTATACCTCAATAATCACTACCACTCCCAAAAAATCAGATGGAAGTTAAAAGTATGCACTGATAATAAGCTAAAAGACTGCAAGATAACGCAAAGAAGACTCATATACAAATATTTACATTGTTATACATTTAAAAATGAATTGATATTAACAAAATTATCTGTTAATAACATTACTGAGAAATATTTCCTTACCTTGAGCATAAAGAGAATCTTTTCCTTTTTTATACTGTGTCACTTTGTGAACAGTGTGTTTTTTGCACTTTCCTTTACAAAAAGTGCGTCTATTTTTTGGTACATTAACCTGTGGAAGAAAGAGAAAAGAAATTCTTTTAAAAAACTTAAGTGCTTAATTTTGCTTAATTTTAAGTCCAAAAATGGAGAAAGGGGATTATCAGAAAAATGAGTGAAGCGCATGATTCCCTATTTAGACAAAAATCACCAAAAATATGTGGGAAAAAAAAAGTGGAACTAATGGTGACGAAAGACTAAAGCTGGAATGGTTGCACAGCACACAAATCTGCAATATCAGAACCAAGCGTTTCATGCACACTTCATGATAGGGTTTTCCAACTTCAATGGTTTGTTCTCAAATCGTTCCAAAGACTGACCATATTCAGAAGGAGAATGATGCACCAGTTTCACAGAAAAACTAATATCTTTAAAGAAGACCAAGCTTTTAAAAAATACTTTGGATCCATCACTACGATCCAAACATCAAGCAATAACACCTATAATGAAAATACAAGGGTGTTTTCACATTAAAGAATTTCAAAACACAGAATTATGGGACAATCATGCTGACATTTTCTGGAATTCATGGGATTCCTTAATTACACACAAGGCTAGCCTATGATGAAGCTGATGTATCTAAACTTCATCAGGGACTAGTGTACAATCCCATACAGATCATAATTCTGACTGCTCATTTCAAGAATGAAGATTAAAAATCTTACCTCAACCAACCAACCTATAAATCACATCTCAACCCCAGCAATAAACCCTGTTTGTTAATTTTTTTGAATGGTTTGGACATTCAGTAACACTTCAGGTGTGCTGTGGTTTGTTACCCGCTCAGTTGTTACCCACCTCACGGCGTAAACAGATCACAACATACCTTCCTCATAGCAAAGTGGCCAAAAACAACTAAACAGCATAACAAACGTAAACACAAACATAGCATTACATACACTTCTGGTCTTTCAGCAGTTTCTGTATTATCACAGTGCACAACAGCAGAGCCATCCTACATAAGATATTATACATGTCAACATATTACTTTTCTTCCAATTCTTGCATTAATGAGATCTTGGCAAACTGCATTCTACCATTCTCAGTACACTCCACTTAATGCCTCCTGTGGTCTTCCATGAAAGGGATGTCGGAAGAATTTTGAGAAATCTTGATGAAAATAAAGCTGCATATCATGATGGTAATTAGCATTAGCAGAGGCATATGATACAAGAAAGCAAGTTTATACAGCATCAACAAAAAAGACCATTCCCATTTCACCCATCCATTTGCCCAGTTCTTCCTTGAATTTAAAGTTATCAACTACCACAACAATAGATGGAAGTTTGTTCCAGCAATCAACCACTTGCTGGATAAAGGCAAATTTCCACATATTTATTCTATAATGGTCTTTCCTCAATTTGAATTATGCCCCCTCTGGCGCATAATCTGGAAAAGAGGAAGAATCCCATCAGCATTGAGCTTGCTCAAACCATTCAAGGCAGCTGCCTAGTCTCCAGATGCTGCAACTTGCAGAATTTAAGCCTTTCTACGTAAAAGGCTCCCCTTTGTTCCCCTCGCCAATCTCATTGCCTTCTCTGTACTCATTCCAGCAGCTCTATATCCTTTCTAAAATTATGCCCCGATACCTGTATGCAGTACAAGTTGTGCCCTAACCACTGCCTTATACAAAGGGATAATCACCTTATCCCTGCTAGCAAAATTCCTGTATATCACTGACAAGACCCAATGAGCTGCTCTAGCTGCCTACCTACACTGCTCAGAAAACGTCACATCTGATTGCATAATTATCCACAGGTCTTTTTCATTCTCCACTACCCTGAGTATAGCCACACAGTTTGGGGTTACTGCTGCACATTTGCAGTACTTTGCATTTGTTAATGTTAACTTCAGTTGCCAATGCCCCCAGCCAATCTGCCCAACTTTTCTAGATCCTGTTGCAGCAGCACAGTCATTCTTCATTAACAACTCTGCCAACCTTCCTATTGTCTGCAATATTGGACATTAAGTCTGTTATACTTTCAGTATCACTGGTAAATACAGAAAACAACATTGGACCCAACACCAAACTCTGTGGGCCTCCACTAATAACATTAGTCCACAAAGAGCAGTGTCCACTGATTACCACTCTCTGTCCCACTCAACCATAGCAGAAAATTGTCCTTAATGCCACAATGCTCCAATTTGTATAGTACTCTTCCATGTGCAACAGTATTCCTGAAACCCAAGTATATGATATCAAAATTATGCTTTACATTCAGTTTCTTTGTGACCACATCATAGTATCCAATCAGATGAATCTTGTTATTAATAAAAAAATAATAAAATTGGTCAGACGACACAAAGTCATTGTGTCTGCACTATAACTGCAATTGTTGTCTAAATAATCCTGCAATACTTCTTTAACCAATGCCACCATTATTTTCCCTGGACCAGAAGTTTAACAGGTCTATAATCATTCATGTCACTCTTTGATCCTCTATGAATTGGGGATACATTTGCACATCTCCAGTCCTCCCCGGGTACAAGGATGCTCTCATAATTATAGCTAAGGGTTGCTTACTTCCTTTGGTGTCTCCTTTAATATAACTGGATAGATCCCATCCACCCCAGGTGCCATTCTTAGACTTTAACAAGTTTTCCTCCACTTTGTATTCGGTTATTACAAAATCACTTAGTTCTATCTTAGTCTGATAAGCTTCTAGCCTCCTCTTCCTACAGAATTACTCATGTGTGACTGTAGATGCAAAACTCATTCAGTTTGTCAGCTACCTGAGCAGGATCATCAACAGTCAAACTATCAATATCAAGTAGACCAATCAGATTCTTCCCCATCCTTCTAAAATTTAAATAATATGAAAACAGAGCTACAAGGCTTGTAGGTTCTAAACTGCAACGATATTTTAAAAGGTTAAGAGATTACCTCAATCCGGTACGTAGAATGGCTTCAGAATGATGCTCTCCAAATGTAGACGAATAAAATAATTTAATGAATTCTTGCACTCGCATCACCAAATGATTCAACATGCCCCGGAATCGGAAGTCAAGGACCTCAAAACACATCAAACCACCCCCACGAAACTACGAATAAGAGAAGACTGTGTCAAAATTATTTACAACAAAAATGTTCAAAACGGTTCGTCGAAATACTTAGTCAGCTCAAGGAAGGAAAGCTTCTTAAAATTGTTTTAAATTTCTCATCTCAATTAATTTCATAGCCATGATTAATTTACTTTAATGCCGTGATAATTTTTTGTTGTAATTAATTTTGACAAAATGTCAAAAAATTACAAAATTTAGAACAATGCTCTCCAAATATAGACATAAAATAATTTAATGAATTCTTGCACTCACGCCACCATGAATGATTCAACGCCCCAGAATTGGAAGTCAAGGACCCCAAAACACACCAACACCAAACCACCCCATGAAACTAAGAATGAGAGAAGAAATTATCTCATTCATAGAGAGAGAGAGAGAGAAACTAAGAATGAGAGAAGAGAATGATTGATTTTGAAAGCTTTCCAGGGACCAACAATACACGCTCAAAATGTCAGATCAACTGAACTTTTTCTTATTAACTATTGTCTAAACCTGTGTTTCCCAAATGGTGTTCCACAGAACCCTGGGATTCCGCGAGGTAAAATTAAGGGTTCCGCAAAAAAAATAAAAAATTTTACGCATTAAAAGTTAAAAATATTGTATGTTTATATCTGGCGGACGAGACAATATTTGGGTCAAGTCACTTTTACTGCACAGCTTGTGTACTAAACTGCCTTTGTAATTTTAATCCAGAACCTGCACATTACCACCGACTGTATATTACCGCAGCTACCTACCTAAATACTAGGAAACGGCGGCCAAACAGCTGTGATTGGTTAGGCCGTGTTTGGATCCATATTTTGCATGGGACATTTTTTGTATTATTTTTATACTAATATAATAAGCAAATATAATAAGCAAAGAATTTAAAGGTGTTTGACTTTGAGAACCAAGAATATTTTTTGCCTGCAGGACATTTACTTTTTTTTATGGGCTATGCTAAAAATATTTAAGGGGTTCCCGTTATGTTGTACAAAATATAAAAGGGTTCTGTGACTAAATTTAATTGGGAAACGCTAGTCTAAACATCCAATTACATACCTGCATTACAAGTTACGTGATGCAAGCAATGCTTTACATTTTTGGCACTTCTAAGCTTTTCTTAAAAACTATATAGTTCACCCTGGACTAAACACCTTGTCTCTTCTTCGTGATCCACAAATGTATAAGCCGATTCGAGGCTCTTATTTTACTGTGCTTAAACATTTAGTCACAGGTGAACTACTTAGTTTACTCACGGTTCATGGATAAGAAAATTAGTAAATCATTACGGTGGAGGCTTCTTGCAACAGGTTGCCAACATCCCAGATTATGGCTTACCTAAAATACATAAAATGGTCATGGGTGTCAAGTGGCCTAATTTTGAAAATGGTCCCTGTTCAACCATCTTCAATTTTGTTGAAACTTGGTGTAGATGTTTAAACAGGTTTCCAAAGATGTGCAAAAATTCAGTTCAAAATATAGTATGCTTGAGGCACCAGCACTTTTTTTTGTGGAGGTCACTTGCGTTGCACAAAGCAAATCACGAAACATTTTAAAAGTTTTAAGTGTTACTACTGCACAACATTGAGAGGTAGTGCTCTGAAACTTGGTATACCTAGTTAACTTTTGGCAGAGAATGCAAAGCTTTTTGTGTCCAAGCTCAAAAAAATCCTTCACATTTTTTACAATACAGTCTAAAACTGCCACCAAAAATTTGTCGCAACAAATTTAAGCAAGACTTTTGAAAGTCATAACTTCGAAATAAAAACCTTTGGTACCTTCTTTGGGCATCTCATTTATCATCTGCATGAATTCAGCCTAGCTAAATATGAGTTCTTATACTTGTTTGCTGGCTGAGATATTTTCCTTCAAAGATGGACTCAAAATTTCACCTATCTTTAGGGGAAAATATCTTAATGTGGATTCTCTCATTTTTGCCACCATTGGAAAGAGCGGATTTTAAGCAACAAGAATCATGGTTTTTCAGTTTTGTATATTTTCCACATAATATTTGCATACTTGTTTGATGGTGAAGTTTCACATCACAAATAAGGACAGAACTATTGCATTTACAAGAGTGAAATTTTCTGCAATTACTCTTGCCCTTTAGTTTAAGGAGAAATGAATCACTTAAGTTTCAAGTGGAAATCTGCTGGCTGAGATATTTTTGAGCGAAGGTGGAGTTTGCTTTCTGGTCCACAAAGATATAAAATCAACATTTTGGAATTCAAAAGTACATCACCAAGGGTGTCAAGACTACTACTCAAGATTTCTAAGAGGTACAAGCTAAAGATTATAATGATTTATGCACCAACATCGAGCCATAAGGATGAAGAGGTTGAAGAAATGTACACCGAAATTGAGTCTTCTAGATGAGCAGAAAACCCATTAAACTATCATTATGTGGGGACTTCAATGCTAAGGTTGGAAAGAGACAAAACAGTGCAGAAAACTACAGGAACTCTCTGACTTACATAATACTCGACTTACAGAAATCTGACTTTAAAGTTTTTGCCGGCGGGTGCAAACTTAAATTCGTGGAAATGTATTCTGCATCCCATAGGAATAAATGGAGGTATCGTGAAAATATCGCAATGTGAACCCAATAACACTGTTTTTTTTTTTTTTTTAATTCGTTCAAAGTCCTTGGAAGTTGAAATTTCGCTATATTACTAAGCAATTTATCTCTCTAAAAGTTCATATTTATAGTGGAAATTGCACTATCCATTCATCGTTATCATATGTTCCCATTATAAGAATCAATTTTGAATGCCTTTGTGACATTTTTCTAAAGCACATTTTTGGAGGTCACGACCAAAAACAATTTGCACTTTCCGATTTATTGGGCTTTTCTGTTAGTGTATCTAATTATAAGAGGGTAGTAAACTCGATCTTACTGCATTTGTGATAATAATGATAACTGCAATTATGTGGGTTTTTATGCTATTTATGGTGAAATGAAACCTTCAATCATATAAAAACAAATTTTCAGAAACTTCTCTTTGTTCCTATTTCCATATTACAATGATGAAGGGAAAGTGACCAACGAAAACTGCAAGTGGTGGTAGTGCCAGGAAACGAAACAAAATTCATTTAGAAATGAAGATGAAAATGATTAAGAAGTAAGAAGCAGGACAAAGTTTGTCATATATTTTGCAAGGGAATTAAGGTCTGGCTGTTTCAACAGTAAATATTATTTTAAAGGACAATGCGCATATAAAAGAACATGTCAAAGTATCGACGCACTTAAGATCAACAGTGATCACAAAACAATGTCCAGGTTCTATATTGAAGATGGAACAGCTGTTAATAATATGGAAGGAAAATCAGATTGAAGCGAGTGCCCCCGAGTCTAATGACCATTCAAGCAAAAGCAACAAGTAGTATGAAGATATTAAGGATAAGTATGGCCAAGTTCGTGGAGAGCAACGAATGGTTTAATAGGTTCAAGCATCACGCTGGTTTCCACAACGTTAAAGTATGGCGACTTCCCCACAATGGTGAAGTCGCCATGCCGATTCTGCAGCTGCAGAGAAATTTTGTGATATGTTGGGGAAAAAAAATTATTCACGAAGGCAGATTCAACCCAGCAAATTTTTAAAGTTTACGAGGCCATTCTGCATTGGAAAAAAATGCCGGATCAATGCCGAATTTCAAGGCGTCAAAAGATAGGACCAGGCTCTTGCTTGGGGCTAATGCAGTGGGAGATTATAGATTAAAACCACTGCTTGTGTATCTTTCTGGAAATCCTCATGCATTTAAGGGCATAAATAAAGCCACCCTACCGGTGCATTTCCGATCGAACCAGAGATCATGGATAACAATATCTCTTTGGGGATTGGTTTAAATGATGCTTCATTCCCGAGGTTGAAAAATATTGTAAATACAATGTTCCTTTCACGATTTTGCTTCTATCAGATAATGTTCCTGGACATCCTAAGCATCTAGATGATTTTAATTCGAACATGAGTCATTTCTACCACCAAACACTACTTCACTCATCCAAGGATCAGGCTTCACTCAGCCTGATCCAACCTATGGATCAGGCTATTATTTCAAATTTAAAAGTATACTTTTTACGCAAAACATTTGTTCAGGCATTGTCTGCAATAGATGAGAAAAATTTTAGGTTAAGAGACTTTTGGAAATTTTACAATATTTACCACACCATCTTAAACATTAAGAAGGCCTGGGAGGAAATTATTAAAAGTTGCTTAAAGGGCGCATGGAAGAAAATATGCCCACGACACGTAAAAGGCTTCGAAGGATTTGAAACATCATATGAAGAGGTTACAGATAAGATTGTAAAGGTTGCAGAGCTACTTCAGTTGGAGGTTGATGCCAAAGACGTGGAGGAGTTAATAGAGGAAGAAGAGAAGGAATTATCTAACAAATAACATATTGACTTGCAGGCAACAATAGTGAAATAAGAAAATATTCACAAAGCTCAAGATGAACCAGATGAGCAGTCGAGACGCCTCATCACCAGAGAGAGAGATGGCAACGGCATTTCGTGAAATTGCATCGGCAACGACGAGGTTTCAGAAGATGGATCCTGACAGCGAACGATTCTTAAAAGTTAACAGAGGGGTGAATGATATGCTTGCTTGCCAAAAAGAAACCTACGATGAAAAGAAAAAAGCCACTGTCCAATCATCCATTAATATGTTCTTTTGCAAGGTTAAGCAGCCGACCCCTTCTAATCTCCACAGCCCTTAATCTCCGCAGTGGCTTACTTATCAGGTGAAGACGTCGATTCTGGCAACAATGCTCGAGAGGTAAAACTTACCAACGTTACGCCTGTCTCCTCTCTTTTGTAATTTTATAATTTTGAATGACCATTCAAGCAAAAGCAACAAGTAGTATGAAGATATTAAGGATAAGTATGGGTAAAATTATGGATAAGTATGACTTGCAGGCAGCAATAGTGAAATAAGAAAATATTCACAAAGCTCAATATGAACCAGATGAGCAGTCGAGACGCCTCATCACCAGAGAGAGAGAGATGGCAACGGCATTTCGTGAAATTGCATCGGCAATGACGAGGTTTCAGTAGATGGATCCTGACAGCGAACGATTCTTAAAAGTTAACAGAGGGGTGAATGATATGCTTGCTTGCCAAAAAGAAACCTACGATGAAAAGAAAAAAGCCACTGTCCAATCATCCATTAATATGTTCTTTTGCAAGGTTAAGCAGCCGACCCCTTCTAATCTCCACAGCCCTTAATCTCCGCAGGGGCTTACTTATCAGGTGAAGACGTCGATTCTGGCAACAATGCTCGAGAGGTAAAACTTACCAACGGTATGGCTGTCTCCTCTTTTGTAATTTTATAATTTTGAAATTTTTTTAAATTGCATGCTTTGTACTTTTTCTTGCGCACGAGATAAAAAATTGAATAAATACAATAAATAATTCTATTTACATGTTAGTCAAATGTTTCATTTTTGATTCAATCAATTCAGTGAGCACAACTGCGAGTGTTGCACTTTGGTGGAAATTCCCCAAATTACGTAGCGTTCCACGGAACGCAACCTGCATTACCAGATGTATACCAAGTTATAACTGGGAGTGTAATGATTTGATGCCGACCAGGGCTAGAGGGTGGGTAAAGTGTATGCCTAGCAACCCAAAGGTCACGGGTTCAAATCCCACCTCGGGCTTGGATATCAATGATGGTGCTGCACTATCCAGTTGGATCTCGCGGCCACAATACACGAAGGAAGCAGGAAAAAACTGGTTCCTTCATGTATTGCCACCACATCATACGATAAAAAAATAATAATAAAAATAATAAAAATATTTTTTTTTTTAAAAATGATTTGATAATTAGCATTGGCATTAGTAAAGGCACATAGGGGAATTCCTGTATAGGAAATTTTGGAATTGGTGAAAGAAATGACTTGTGGAATTTGCAGAATTTCAAAGATTGTCAGTAATGAACACTTTTTTCAAGAAAATGGTTAATAGAAAGTAGACATGGAAGAGCCCAAATGGATTAACAACTAATGAAATCGATTTGATTCTCACTAACACAAGATATATCGTGAATGATGTTACCGTCCTGAACAAGGTAAATGTTGGAAGGGATTACAGAATGGTAAGATGCACACTTGATATAGATATAAGAAAATAAAAAAAAAAGGAAAAAACAACTGGATAAATAATACAAAGATTTTGGATATAATAGAAGAGGAGAAAAAGCAGTACGTACTGGAACTTCAGAACAAGTTTGAGCTTCTGCAGGCTGCTCAGGACCAAGATATCAATGAGGAATATTACAACTTCCCGAAAGTGATAAAGCCCAAGAAACCCAAAGAAGAAAAAATTATTCAAGAAACACTTGTCATGATGAACCGAAGATGACAAATGAAGAGCAAGATAAACTCTGACAAGGAGAAAATTGAGTATACTGAGTTATGCAAAGCCATTAGAAAGAGACTCAGAGAGGATGTAAAATTTAACACAGGAAAAGTAGAACAAGCATTAAGGGAAAACAAAGGACTTGCCAAATCAGCAGCCATGAGCAGTAATATAGAAGGACAAATTATACTAAAACTGAAGAATAGCGATGGTGTACTTATAAATAGCAGAGAAGGCATAATTCAAATAGCAGAAGACTACTATAGAGAATTATACAAGGAGCGATGGAATGATACCAGCAGTGGGGAAGATGGATCGCAAATTAGCAACACGTACGACATACCTGATATTCTTCCTGATGAGGTAGAACATGCGTTGAAGAAAATGAAGAATCAGAAAGCCCCGGGAGAAGAAGTTACTGTAGAGTTGTTAAAATTGGGAGGAAGAGACATAACACAAAAACTGGCAAGGCTCTTCACAAAGTGCATTAGAAAAGGTGTGACGCCTAAGCAGTGGAATAATGCAATCATAGTTTTGCTGCATAAGAAAGGAGATAAATCAGAGATTGAAAATTATAGACCAATTAGCTTGTTATCACACATCTACAAGTTTTTCACAAGGGTCATTACTAACAGATTAGAAAAAATACTTGATGAGAATCAACAAAAAGAGTAAGCTGGCTTCAGGACAGGATTCTCAACTATGGATCACCTTCATGTAATATCACAGCTAATGAAGAGAGCAAAGGAATATAAAACACCATTATGCCTGGCATTCGTGGATTATGAAAGGGCATTTGACTCCTTACAGCATAAGGCAATGTTTCAAGCACTGGAAAGACAAGGCATAGATAGCCCATATATTATGATTTTGAAGAAAATATATGAGAGTGCTACCTCCTTTATTAGACTAGACAAAGACAGTAGGAAATTTAAAATTGAGAAAGGAGTTTTACAGGGAGACAATATCTCCGAAACTGTTTACTGCTGCCCTTGAGGAAGCTTTCAGAAGATTAGACTGGTCACAGAAAGGAGTCAATGTGAATGGAGAGTACTTAAACCATTTAGGCTTTGCAAATGACAGTATGGTCATAAGCCACGATCTGAAAGAATTATAGGAAAATTTTAATCAGTTATGCAGAGTTAGTAAGGATTTTGGACTAAAGACGAATATGGCTAAAACAAAAGTAATGATGAACAAGTATGCCACAGAAAGGGATATAATGATTGAAGGAGCAGTAATTGAAAAGGTGGAGTCATATACTTATCTGAGACAAAGTCATTAGCTGTAATAATGATAAATGGCTGGAAGTCAAGAGAACAATAAATTTTGGATGGATAGCATTCAGGAAATATAGTCATACTGAAGAGAATTATCCCAGTTTGTCTGAAACGTAAAATAATGAACCAATGTATACTCCCCACCATGACTTATGGAAGTGAAACTTGGGCACTCACCAAAAGAATGGAAGAGAAGCTGAGAACTACAGTGAAGAATGGAACAAATTATATTGGGAATCAGACTGTTAGATAAGAAGAGAAACACATGGATTAGGCAGCAAACTCAAGTAAAGGACATTCTTATCAAAACTAAAGAACTAAAATGGTCTTGGGCAGGAACAGCTCAAAGATATGATCACAGATGAACTAAGCAAATAACAGAATAGTACCCAAGAGGAGCTAGAAGAAAATCTGGAAGACGACAGAGATGGACAGATGAAATTCATGAGTTTGTGGGTAAATAAATGGATGGCCATTGCACAAAAGAGAAGGATTTGGAAAGTTGCTGGAGAGGCTTTCATCCTGCAGTGGATTGAAAATGACTGATAATGATGATTATTGTTTAAAGAGAAAGGATATATTGCCAATGCACAAAAAGATCTGTATTTTTTACAATAGGAGTGCAAATGGCAGGAAAAGAAATTGCATGGGTTTCTTTAGTGCAAATTCCCAAGCATGAAAAGTGATCAGGATTCCAAGAATAAAGATGATGTTCTATTGGTTTTTAAGCTTGAAAGACGTAACTACAACAAAATTTATTTAAAACACAATACTATTTGAATTAACAAGTGAGTGTGAAGGTGAGTGTGAAGATATTAAATCATTGCTTCATAATGGACTGTAATTTTTCACTGATGGTTGATATTACTACTTCAGGCAAGCTATATTGCCGCCCCATTGTTGTCGTTTTTGGAGCTGGAAGAGTGGCAATAATTTGTTGTTCAGGAATCCAGCAGACATCTTGTCTAGCAGGACAGTGAAATGAGCAAGCTGCTCCATGAGGATGTAGGAAATTTACCAATACATCATGTTCTTGAAATGAAATTTCACAAATATTTCCAATCCACCAATTATTGACATAAATATGCAGGCAATGTATTGGCCAGGTTGTAAATTAACAACTGGCACATATTGAATATTGATTTCACTAGTCTGATCACATGAACTACAAATGATGATTGTGTCATTTGATATTCTGCAAACACAAATCTGTCTTGCATCAATAGGAATGAAGTGATGATTTTCTCTTGTTCCAGCAATAGTATGACATCTATGAATCTACTTGCTCAATTTCCTCTTTAGAAACAAAAGTTTTATTCCAGTCACATGAAAAATTCAAACATGTTTCTTAGTGTCAGGATTTGGTTTTCAATTGGGCTCTGGAGACTTGCATGTGTTGCCAATCATTTTATTGTTCCACCAATTCCATCACATGGTGAGTTACCATGTCTAGTGCCAAAGAAATTCCATTCAGCACTGATATCAAAATCCTTCTGATGATGACACAAGTTAATAAAATTCTTGAAATTCTTGTATTGAGTTGCAGAACCATCACTGATGTAGTAAATGTGCCTGATTTCTGTCATGAAACTCTTAAATATCCAATTAAGTTGGTTAGAAAAACATTCACTGCAATTGTGTCATGTCGAAGGCAGTCACTGATTATGCATAAGCTTATATTCTGAAGTTCAACATCCTTGTAATAAATGACAAATGGATGGCAATGTAGCATGGCTATTCTCACGGTGGAACACTTGAACAGCATCTTGCACAACAAATGAATAATTGTCTGCAAAATCCATCAAGATGACTAATTCTCTGTCATTAGGCTTTCCTTTGTTGACTTCAAATGGTAGCTTTGATGTTTAGCAATGTAGTGATGACAGGAAAGGTTCAATATCTTTATACTCAACTTTTCAATAAAATCTTCTGTTGTTAATTGCTTTGGGTCCAGTGTATCTATGTCAGTGTATATCCATTGCTTGAATTCAATATCTTCTGGTTCATTGTTTTCAAAAATATTCTCTAGAAACTTTTTTAATTAATCTATTCCTGGACATTTTTCACACTGATGATGCATACAATCTTTTGACTCCAAATCACAGACTGTTTTACCAATGAAAACCTTGTAATCACATTCAACAGGACTTGCTGCTAGCATTAACTTGACATTTTGATGGATTGTGCATACACATACAGAATGTGTTCCTGGTGCACCAACTGTGACACACCACTTGGGTCAAAGTTCACAAAATTTAGAAAATCCAATGTCAGATCCATTTCTATTTCAAACATTTCCTTCAAGTTGCTGAGTAGTAGTCACTTTTGCATTTGCATTTTTATTCCATCTGCATTTCTAATGGAAATGTAATCTTTCTTTCCAGGGCATATCCAACTAATTCATCATCTTCAAAAAATTCCATCTTTTCCTTGCTTTTTTCCAGGTATGATTCCTTCTGCTTTAAGTTTTCTAGCTTTCTTGACCATTCTTTCTGAGACACTAAACTCTTCCATTGTTTTCTTTATGGACCAACTAACTGGAGCTAGTGTTAATATTTGAAGTACAGTACAGTATTTCTGAATGACTTGATACAATCAACTTTTCTTTCAATTCTTTCAGCAGCTCATAATCTAAGCAAATTCCACACTGATGAATTGCACTTGGTCCATGATGTCATTTGGATCCAAGCCACCAACAGATGCAATTGTACTGGCAATTACATCTTGTACTTGACTTGCCTTCCTTTTGGCATAGCCTTGTGAGTCTCTCTTAGCCATTCACCGAAATTTCAGAGGAGAAATACCAACAACCATCAAACTTGTGTTCAAGCTTTCAGTCACATGCATTTTGTCATTATGGTCTGATTCAGATGAATCAGACCATATGTTCCTACTTTTTGGCATGATGGGCACAGCTTCTGGCCTGGTTTTATGACTACCTCTGTTAGGTCTTTCATTCAGGTAGTCTGCCACTGACAAATCAATTGGTTGTAAACTTTTTTTCACCATATGATTTTCCATCTGGAAAGGATTGCAACATGAACGCTACAAAAATTCAAATTTTGTCAAAAGCAAAGCTTCACAAGATGTAGACAAATTGTGTCTTCTTCACCCAGTTTTAATCCACAACTTCGACCTATCAGCTGCTGTTCTTCAAATTCAAATTCTTTAAATAATTTTAACCCAGTTTTGCATGTATAGGATAGCACATGGTATTTAGAATTATCCACATGACTGATGGTGCATGAGTCCAGCCATATCTTCTGATTCCATGGCTTTCATGCTGACTAATAAGTGGACATTTCTGCAAGCAATGAAAACTTAATTAACTTTATTAGTCAAACAATACAAAATAGAGGAACAAAATAAACAAACTGTTCATTATGAAGAAAAAACACATTAATAACAGCACGGTTCAAATATCAGTTATTTACACTTTTTTTGTATGATTCTAGAATATTCCAGAATATATTCTATTTCTAGATTATTCTAAACATTAGGCAGGATTAGGGAGGGTTCTGCAACAAAAAAGCTCTCACAAAATAACAATACAACACATAAAACTACTTTATGTTTAGGTTTCATTTTAAGGCCTTAAGTGCAAAGACACAAAACAGATAAACCATGATTCTTGTAGACGATACTCTGCTCTTTCCAGTGGTGGCAAAAACAAGAATTGAAAGTGTTCCACATTAAGATATTTGCCCTTCAAGATAGGTCAAATTTGACTTTCAAATTTTGAGTCAATCTTGGGAAAATATCCCAGCCAGAAAACAAGTATAAGAGCTGATATTTAGTAAGGCTGAATTCATGCAGTTGGTAAGTGGAATGTCCAAAGAAGAAGGTACCAAAGGTTTTTATTTCAAAGTTAAGACTTTCAAAAGTCTTGCTTCAATTTGCCGCAACAAATTTTTGGTGTCAGTTTTAGATCGCATTGTAAAAAATTAAGATTTTTGAGCCTGGACACCAAAAGTGTTGCATTCTCTGCCAAAAGTTAACTAGGTATAGTTAACTTCTAGCAGAGTAACACTTAAAACTTTGAAAATTTGTGATTATTCCGCATAACACAAGTTACCTCAACGAAAAAGGTGCTGGTGCCTCAAGCATACTATTTGCTTTGAATTGAAATTTTGCACAGCTTCATTTGAAACCTGTTTAAACATCCACACCAAGTTTCAACAAAATTGAAGATGGTTGAGCAGGGACCCCTAGGCCACTTGACATGGAATGACCCTCATCCCATTATGCCGTATTGTTGCCTGCTGTGGCATCCCACTGTACAAACTCTCCAAACATGTTACAGGCTTGTTATTTCCACTTATTGGCAATACAAAATATACTGTCAATACTAGCGTCAATTTTTTGAGGATTATCAGGGATTATCCTGGATTCTCTGTTCACGTCCATCCCCATTCAGCCAGCCATTGGTTTTATCAAGAGTCTTTTGGACAGGGATTTCATGTTGGGGAATAGGACCTCACTCTCCATTGACAGATTTGTCTTGCTCTTAATATTTGTTTTGCCATGCTGTGCCATTATGTTTGCAATTCCCTTTTTAAACAAATTCAGCATATGGATGTAGGAACACCAGTCAGTACCATCATAGCTAACATCAAATGGAAACCCTGGAACATTTTTGCAAATTTACCCATTTCTGTTAGACTCTGGCAGTGATGTGTCAACAATGTTTTTGCTATTGCTCTAAGGGATTATCCCTAAGGGATCTGTGGAACTGTTCCTCCAGTATATTAATTTCTTTGTCGCCATTTATTACAGTCACAATGGAAACAATGGTGAATGATGCCAATCAGTTTCTGGACATTTCAGTTTACCATTCAGGTTCTCATTTGATAACCTCAATTTACAGAAAACCTATGTGCAGGGATCAATATACTACCCATATGACAAAGTCCTGAAAGCCTGACTGCATAGCTCAGGGAACTTTCATATCAGACTGCAAAATTATCCCCCATGTCTTTTACATTTTCCACTACCCTGAGTGTAGTACCACACAGTGCAGTTTGCAGACCTATCTTGAATGGGACATGGAGGAGCCAAGGGGGATGTCTTTGTGTGTTCATTCGATGCAAAGACCAGTAGGAAATTAGATGGGAACCCTGCATTCTAATGGGCATTTGTGAGAGCTTGAAGAATGCCCTCAAAGGAATTAAAAAGAGGGAGCTAATCAAGCTCTCAGCTGTCCAACTCAACGCCAGAGCCCTCACGTGTATCTGGCAACCAATGGCAATCCCCAAGGCAGAATGTGCAAGACTCACAGAGGTGGTTATTGTCCATGAGTGGGAAATATGTTGTCAGAGACAGGGGAAATATGTTGTGTAAAAAGAATAGCATTAGCATTAGTAGAGGCATTTGATGCAAGAAAGCAAGCTTATGCAGCATCATCCAAAAAAAAAAAAAAAAAAAAAAACCACTTCCACTTCACCCCTCTGTTTGTTCAAAATATCTGTCCAGCTGAGCCTTAAACTTATTTAGGCTATCAACTTCCACGACAAGGGATGGAAGTCTGTTCCACCAACCAACCACCCACTGGCAAAAGGCAAATTTCCGCAGGTCTATCCTACATCTGTCTTTCCTCAATTTGAATTTATGCCCTCTCAGGTGATTATTGAGAGAGAGGAAGAATCCCATCAGCATTGAGCATGCTCAAACCATTCAAGGCTTTATACACCTCTATCAGATCACCTCACTGGTGCCTAGTCTCCAGACACTAATTTGCAAAACTTAAGCTTTTCTTCATAAGAGCACCCCTATGTTCCATTCACTAATCTTGTTGCCCTTCTCTGTACTCGTTCCAGCAGTTCTACATCCTTCTTGAAATGAGGCCTCCAGACCTGTATACAGTACTCTAGGTGTGGCCTGACCATTGCCTTATACAAGGGAATAATCACCTCCTTATCCCTGCTAGAAAAATTCCTATATATTATTGACAATACACCATGAGCTACCCTTGCAGCCCGTCTGCACTGCTCAGAGAACTTCATATTTGCCTACACAACCACCCACAGGTCCCTTTCATTCTCTACCACTGTCAGTGTAGTACCACAGAGTTGATACGTTGCTCTGGGGTTGCTGTTTCCCATGTGTAGTACTTTACATTTGTCAATGTTAAACTTCATTTGCCACCTCTCAGCCCATCTGTTCAACCTTTCCAGATCCTGTTGCAGCAGCAGCATAGTGTCAGTAGTGTCCTTGACAACCCTGCCTACCTTTGTATCGTCTGCACACTTCGACATTAAGCTTGATATACCCTCATCAATATCATTTATGAATACAGAAAACAATAATGGACCCAACACTGAGCCCTGAGGGACTCCACTAATAACATTAGTCCACGACGAGCAGTGTCCATTGATTACCACTCTCTGTCTTCTCCCCCTCAGCCACCCCTTTATCCACAGCAGCAATTTGCCTCCAATGCTACACTGCTCCAATTTGTGCAGCAGTCTTCCATGTGCAACAGTATCAAAAGCCTTTCTAAGATCCAAGTATATAATATACTTGGATCTAATAGAGGGAATAGAACTCAGGATGTCTGCCAGATGCAAAAGTAGATGATGTAGAGAAGATATCATCTTTTAATGGCACAAAAGGGATACTTTTATACACATTGGCACTAATGACAATAAAAATAGGAGATCTGCAGACTTAGTTAGGGTGGGGGAGCATTATGTTCATAGTTAAGAAGCATATTGAATATAGGGCAGTGCAATCCAGTTAACAAGTACAGGTCAATGTTGAAACCAAGTCACGAATTACAGTTAAATTTGAAAGTGTCTGCATTTCTGCCGAGAGGGAGCATAGGAGAGAGTATATATTGAGAGCCTTGTCAATCAATTCATCCCTCAAGAAACTGCAAAGATCATGAGGTAGAATTTTTCCCAGCATGGTCTGTGCTTGTTAACAGAGTAGAGAGTATCTACAGGGATGGGATACACTTAAATAGGAGTGTATTAATATTCACTGAAGCTATCGAGGCAATGTTACATCATTAGAAAACTGATAGCATGGGGAGATGCACAAATTAACAGATTAATTAGAGCCACAGATGGAGGTGAAAGTAATTCTAACACTTTCTACTGGAACATGCAGCAGCTTGGAAAGCAAGGTTTCGGGGATTTTAAGTCCTACTAAGGAGAATCATGAAAAAAAATAAATACATGGGCTGTTAGGATATATTGCACATACACTAATGCTAGGAACATAGTAAATAAATTTGATAAATTTAAAGTAATGGCTAAATCATAATGCAGAAGTGGGAATACCAGAGAAATAGGAATGAAGAATAGAATTTGAATATGGAGAGTACAATGT
Organism: Mastigoproctus giganteus; assembly: GCF_048544385.1. Taxonomy (NCBI): domain Eukaryota; kingdom Metazoa; phylum Arthropoda; class Arachnida; order Uropygi; family Thelyphonidae; genus Mastigoproctus; species Mastigoproctus giganteus. Next base: position 2,653,698 of record NC_143588.1, read on the forward strand.
GTACAGAAATGACAGACAGAACTGGAGGTGGAGGAGCATTATGTTCATAGTTAAGAAGCATATTAAATATAGGGCAGTGAAATCCAGATGACATGATTGCCAGTGCAATGCTGAGTCAGTTTGCTGTGATAAACACTTGGAAAACAAAAATTAGAGTATGTGACAGGCCTAATGACTGGAGTATAACAAACTATACAGAGAAAGATTGGGCTAGTAAGCCGGAATGTATTACAATGGGAGATTAACTTTTCAGATATTGACTGGAACTTGAGTTTCTGACTCGCACATTAGGAAGACATGTGTTGGCTGTTTTTATGAAAATAACAATGCATATCATGTCATAGAAATGTATTTCTCTAGTAGTTTACAAGTTAGCTTGGGTTATAAGCACATTTCCAGTAAACCAAGAAAATATCAAATGACTTTTTCTTGGTAAATTACAAAAATGTTTACTACAAAATGATTTTGTAATTAACGTTGTCTGACACAAAACTCAGAAAAGACATGCAGTAGAAACAGAACTTTATGAGATGGAGAGACTTCGTTAGAGATGAGTCAATTAACCTAACTGCCATCTTTTGAATGGAATCAAGAAAAGAGGCACTCTGGGGCACTGTCCCAGATGTGGGAAACAATATTCCATGGTAGAGCAGATTTGTACAATCAACAGCTATTTGGAAGAAAAGTAATGCCAAGAGAAAACCTAGTTTTTTAGATGCAAAGGAAGCAATAGTTGTAATGTGCTTATGCCAAGAGAAATAAGTCAGGGTAATCTTCAATAGAGATATATGATTTTGCTTAAAAATCAGTGTCATTGAAGATAAGCATAGGAGCAAAAGGATTTTTATGATTAAAGAGGCCTGTGCACTCTGGATTCATTATTATCAAAATTACAGTAACAGAGTGAAAACGGATACAAAATAGATTGTGACAAGTTTAATAATAGGAAATATACATATATAGCATTAGCATTAGTAGAGGCATATGATGCAAGAAAGCAAGCTTATTCAGCATCAGCCAAAAAAAAAAAAAAAAAAAACCCTTTCCCATTTCACCCCTCCGTTCGTTCGAAATACCTGTCCAGTTGAGCTTTAAATTTGTTTAGGCTATCAACTTCAACAACAAGTGATGGAAGTCGGTTCCACCAACCAACCACCCGCTGGCCAAAGGCAAATTTCCGCACATCTATCCGACATCCGTCCTTCCTCAATTTGAATTTATGCCCTCTGAGGTGATTATTCTGAGAAAGATGAAGATTCCCATTGGCATTGAACATGCTCAAACCATTCAAAGCCTTATACACCTCTATCAGATCACCTCGCCGGTGCCTAGTCTCCAGACTCTGTAATTTGCAAAACTTAAGCCTTTCATCGTAAGAGCAACCCTTTGTTCCATTTACTAATCTTGTTGCCCTTCTCTGTACCCGTTCCAGCAGCTCTACATCCTTCTTGAAATGAGGCCTCCAGACCTGTATACAGTACTCAAGATGTGGCCTAACCATTGCCTTATACAAGGGAATAATCACCTCCTTATCCCTGCTAGAAAAATTCCTGTATATCATTGACAAGACACCATGAGCTACTCTTGCAGCTCGTCTGCACTGCTCAGAGAACTTCATATCTGCCTGCACAATTACCCCCAGGTCCTTTTCATTCTCCACCACTGTCAGTGTAGTACCGCAGAGTTGATACATTGCTCTGGGGTTACTGTTACCCATATGTAGTACTTTACATTTGTTACTTTTTGTTTTACCGAAAACAAAAAGCTTTCGGTTGTTTTGACAAAACAACCGAAAGCTTTTTGTTCGTATGTATCTAATGTAATATATGTATATTTCCTATTATTAAACTTGTCACAATCTATTTTGTATCCGTTTTCGCTCTGTGTTATTTTTGTAATTTTGATAATAAGGATTTTTGTTATGGAGTGGTAGCGTCTAACCAATCTGATAGGTTACTATGATGTAGAGGTCTATATGGGCCTGGCCCTCGGGGTTTGGCCCAAGCTGGCCCGAGGGTTGGATAATGCGAACTATGTTTGCACTCTGAGCTCCGGAAAAAATAATTGTAATGAATTGTTATTTCAAACATTGAGTTATTTCATACATATTTTATGTATTTAAATTCTTAAAGGTTTTAAAAACATATATATTATTTGTCGTTATAAGCCCCGACAAATAATATATATGTTTTTAAAAACATATATATTATTTGTCGGGGCTTAAAGGGGAACAGGTATCCTGTGTGTTATCAGACACTCAGCCTAAAACACTGATGGATCCAATATCTCTCTATTACAGAAGATTTAGGAGAAGTCCGGTTGACCTGCCTCCCTAAAATCCACTCATGCACACCTTCTCGATGGTAAGCCCTGTTACGTCACTTAGGTGGCAACGAACGTGTAGAGTGGTTCTCTTCAAGACGCCTGGTCAGCGTGAAGAGGAAAAGACCAAACCCTCCAGCACATGAAAGCACGACGAAACAAATGGCCCTCAGTCCCCAGCAGCTTTCACTCTCCCTCTTACGGCAGCGAGAGGATCAGAGTGGAAGCAGAGGGTGCCAAGAATCTCTGGGTACGACCAGGCTGCCATGCACGGAAAATGAACTTGGCCTGTTATAACGTAAGAACACTCATCGGTGAAGACAGGATATTAGAGCTGGAAAAGGAATTGGAAAATGTGAATTGGAATATCATCGGTTTGGCTGAAACAAGAAGAAGAAATGAATCACTTATAAGTTTACCAAGTGGAAATCTGCTGTACACCAATGGAAACAGTAAAAGAAGTGAAGGTGGAGTTGGGTTTCTGGTCCATAAAGATTTTAAAAACAACATTTTGGAATTCAAAAGTACATCACCAAGAGTGTCAAGACTAATACTCAAGATTTCTAAGAGATACAAGCTAAAGATTATAATGATTTATGCACCAACATCGAGCCATGATGATGAAGAGGTTGAAGAAATGTATACAGAAATGGAGAGTCTTCTAGATGAGCAGAAAACCCACTACACTATTATTATGGGAGACTTCAATGCTAAGGTTGGAAAAAGACAAAACAGCGCAGAAAGGAGAACAATAGGAAATTTTGGAATTGGTGAAAGAAATGAAAGAGGTGAAAGACTTGTGGAATTTGCAGAATCTCAAGGATTGTCAGTAATGAACACTTTTTTCAAGAAAAGGGTGAACAGAAAGTGGACATGGAAGAGTCCAAATGGATTAACTACTAATGAAATCGACTTCATCCTCACTAACAGAAGATATATTGTGAATGATGTTACTGTCCTGAATAAGGTAAATGTTGGAAGTGATCACAGAATGGTAAGATGTACACTTGATATAGATGTAGGAAAGGAAAGGAAAAAACTGACCCGAGTAAATAATACAAAGGTCTTTGAGATAACAGAGGAGGAGAAAAAGCAGTATGTACTGGAACTTAAGAACAAGTATGAGCTTCTGCAGACTGCTGAGGACCAAGATATCGACGAGGAATATTACAACTTTTTGAAAGTGATAAAGCCCAAGAAACCTATAGGGAAAAAGAAATCCAAAGAAGAAAAAATTAGTCAAGAAACACTTGTCATGATGAACCAAAGACGACAAATGAAAAGCAAGAAAAACACTGACAGGGAGAAAATTGAGTATACTGAGTTATGCAAAGCCATTAGAAAGAGACTCAGAGAGGACATAAGAAGATTTAACGCAAGAAAAGTAGAACAAGCATTAAGGGAAAACAAAGGAATTAAATCAGCAGCCATGAGCAGTAATACAGAAAGACAAATGATACTGAAACTGAAGAATAGTGAGGGTGTACTTATAAACAGCAGAGAAGGCATAATTCAAATAGCAGAAGACTACTATAGAGAATTATACAAGGAGCAGGGGAATGATGCCAGCAGTGGGGAAGATGGATTGCAAAGTAGCAACACATACGACATACCCAATATTCTTCCTGATGAGGTAGAACATGCATTGAAGAAAATGAAGAATCAGAAAGCCCCGGGGGAAGATGAAGTTACTGTAGAGTTGTTAAAATTGGGTGGAAGAGACATAACACAAAAACTGGCAAGGCTCTTCACAAAGTGCATTAGAAAAGGTGTGACACCTAAGCAGTGGAATAATGCAATCATAGTTTTGCTGCATAAGAAAGGAGATAAATCAGAAATTGGAAATTATAGACCAATTAGCTTGCTATCCCACATCTACAAGTTGTTCACAAGCGTCATTACTAACAGATTAGACAGAATACTTGATGAGAATCAACCGAAAGAGCAAGCTGGCTTTAGGACAGGATTCTCAACTATGGATCACCTTCATGTAATATCACAGCTAATGGAGAAAGCAAATGAATATAAAACACCATTATGCCTGGCATTTGTGGATTATGAAAAGGCATTTGACTCCATACAGCATAAGGCAATGTTTCGGGCACTGGAAAGAGAAGGCATTGATACCCCATATATTATGATTTTGAAGAAAATATATGAGAGTGCTACCTCCTTTATTAGACTAGATAAAGACAGTAGGAAATTTAAAATTGAGAAAGGAGTTCGACAAGGAGACACAATATCTCCGAAGCTGTTTACTGCTGCCCTTGAGGAAGCTTTCAGAAGATTAGACTGGTCGCAGAAAGGAGTCAATGTGAACGGAGAGTACCTAAACCATTTACGATTTGCAGATGACATTATGGTCATTAGCCACGATCCCAACGAATTAGAGGAAAATCTTAATCAGTTATGCACAGCTAGTAAGGATTTTGGACTAAAGATGAATATGGCTAAAACAAAAGTAATGATGAACAAGTATGCCACAGAAAGGGAAATAAAGATTGAAGGAGCAGTAATTGAAAAGGTGGAGTCATATACTTATCTGGGACAAGTTATTAGTTGTAATAATGATAAATGGCTGGAAGTCAAGAGAAGAATAAATTTTGGATGGATGGCATTCAGGAAATATAGTCACATACTGAAGAGCAATATCCCAGTTTGTCTGAAATGTAAAATAATGAACCAATGTATACTCCCCACCATGACTTATGGAAGTGAAACTTGGGCACTCACCAAAAGAATGGAAGAGAAGCTGAGAACTACACAGCGAAGAATGGAACGAATCATATTGGGAATCAGACTGTTAGATAAGAAGAGAAACACATGGATTAGGCAACAAACTCAAGTAAAGGACATTCTTATCAAAACTAAATAACTAAAATGGGCCTGGGCAGGACACATAGCTCGAAGACATGATGACAGATGGACTAAGAAAATAACAGAATGGTATCCAAGAGGAGCTAGAAGAAAACCTGGAAGACAAAGGCGGAGATGGATAGATGAAATTCATGAGTTTGTGGGTAGTAAATGGATGGCCAGTGCTCAAAACAGAAGGAACTGGAAAGTGGCTGGAGAGGCCTTCATCCTGCAGTGGATTGAAAATGGCTGATGATGATGATGATATTATTTGTCTGTTGACAATTTTAATTGACCAATAAGGTGCACTTCGTCAACTTCTCAAAAAATTCACCAAAATCTGCACTCTTTCGTCGAAATGACCGACAAGCAGTGCAAGTTTCGAAAGAAATTTTAGTACAGGCGGATTAGCAACGCAAGAGCGTCACACCAATTTAAGTAGCAACAGTGATGAAAAGGTGGCTGCAGAAGTGGATATCGATATTTGTTTTGGAATTATATTAATTATGGTAAATAGAAAATTTATTACATTTTCTTCTTTTTATAATTAATATAATTACTTTGGATAATTGTTATGTAATTGTTGTTAATAATTATTAATATTACTGAATTTTGAATCTGAAAGTTTATTTTTTTTATAATTATTATGAAACTTCAGAAACTAATGCTATCAATATGATTAAAGAGGCCTGTGCGCTCTGGATTCATTATCAAAATTACTGTAACTCAGCGAAAACAGATACAAAATAGATTGTGACAAGTTTAATAATAGGAAATATACATATATTAGATTAGATACATACAAACAAAAAGCTTTCAGTTGTTTTGTCAACCTTCCTCAGTTAAGCTGACAGTTAAGAATGGAGCATGAGGGCATGTACTGCCAATCTTGTACATGAAGTGCGTGATTAATTGTTGGATGTTGAAGCCTGTGGCTGTGATGCATGCAGATGTTGCCAGCGTTTGTCAAGTCAGGATTACTGTTTCGATAATAGGGTGGACTCTACATCCACTGCTCCTTTTGACTGAGGTACTGGAGCATTTGATGCTCAACGACTCCAACCAGGCGCGTCGTCGATAGTGCCGGGACCTATCCACAATCACATCGCGGTGTGGGTCAATGTCGTCGTGGGTTGCCCAAACGTGTTCGGCAATAGCCGAGTGCTCCACTTCCGTTAAGCGGATTGCTCTTTTGTGTTCGGAAAGGCGTTTTTCGAGCCATCTCCCAGTTTCCCCGATGTAGCAGCTAGAGATGCGGTAGACCAATCCGCTTTGTAGTAAGGTGGGGACCGGTGTTTTTATCTTAGAGATGAGTGATCATAACTTTCTGCCTGGGAGTTGTACGCATTTTTTTTTTTTTTTTTATCCCATGTGATTTTTAAGACTACAAACCTGAGAAGCCCTCTACTATGATGCAGTGACAAAGGAACTAGGTGCAAAAAATAATTCTGACATCTTGGATTTCAGTAAGACTTTTGATACTGTTGCACATAAAAGACTACTGTACAAACTAAAACAATATGGAATTAAGGGCAAGTTATTGCTATGGATAAAGGGATGATTAAGTGGAAGACAGTGAAGTGATTATCAATGGGCACTGCTCTTCGTGGACTACTGTTATTAGTGGAGTTCCCCAGAGTTTCAGCGCTAGGCCCATTGTTGTTTATCAATGTTGATGAAGGTATAACAGGCTTAATGTCAATATTTGCAGATGATAAAGATGTTGGCAAGATGGTTAACAACAGTCATTAATCACCTTGATTTCTAGGAAATTGGGTCAATGGGCTGAAAAAAGGCAGTTTAACATTGACAAATGCAAGGTACCGCCATATGGGTAGCAGAACCCGAGTAACTTATCAAATCTGGAAATCCATCTATCCATATCCTTCTTGAAGGATATGGATGGGCGAACTGTGTAGGGCTTCTTTTTTATCCCCCGGCTGATGCTATATAAGTTTGTAATCAGGATAGTAGAGAATGAAAAATATCTGGGGTTAGGCATGAAATTCTTTGAGCAATGCAGACATGCTTTTTTTTTTTTTTTTTTTTTTTTGGTAATTGTTGGCGCATAGGCTTCTGTGGCCATAATGCACCTCCCAAGGTTTTTGCAGTACTCTGATCCAAGCCCAAGGCAGGAATCGAACCCGTGACCTTTGGGTTGCCAGGCAGGCACTTTACCCATCCAGCTAGCCTGGTCGGCTGCATACGTGCTGCAACGACAGCTCTTGATATACAGAAACTTTACTAGTAGGAATAAGGTGACCCTTTGCATAAGGCTATGGTTAGGCCACATCTTGAGTACTGATACAGGTCTGGAGGCCTCACTTTAGGAAAGATGTAGATCTGCTGCAACTGGCACAGAGAAGGGCAACCAGACTGGTGGGGGGGAATAAAAGGGTGTTCTTACGTAGAAAGGCTTCCATCCTGCAAATTGCAGTGCCCAAAGACTAGGCAACTGCAGGGAGATCTGACTGAGATGTTTAAAGTCTAGAATAGATTGAATAAGCCAAATGTTAATAGCAGTCTTCCACTTGCTGGACTACACACATGAGGGTTTGATTTTTTTTTTTTTTGATTTGGTAGTTGTTGGCGCATCGGCTTCTGTGGCCATATTGCACCTCCCAAGGTTTTTGCAGTACTTTGATCCAAGCCCGAGGCGGGAATCGAACCCGCGACCTTTGGGTTGCCGGGTAGGTACTTTACCCACTCGGCTAGCCCGGTCGGCACACACATGAGGGGGCATAAAATGAAATTGAGGAAGGTTGGTTGCAGGATGGATGTGCAGAAGTTTGCCTTCAGCCGGCAGGTGGTGATCATTGGAACAGGCTTCCATCTGTTGCCGTGGACAGGTTGAATTAATTCAAGGAAGAATTGGGCAAATTCTTGGAGGATATGGATTGATGAACTGTATAGGGCTTTTTTCTTTTCTTTCAAGGTTTGCCTTTGCTATATAAGCTTGGCTTTTTACATTTGCCATTACTACTACTCTACTATTTGGTTGACTTGTCTCAAGTGCCACTTGAATAACATTTCCATCAGCATTTTAGACTCTCAGGCAGCAAGCCCAGCTTGTCATACCTGAGAGAATATCTACAGTAACAACCTTAAGGACCCGACTGTTTAGTCAATCGTTGTTTTTCTGTTGTTAGTGGACTACATTCTGCACAGCTCAGATTTTATCACAGATCTCTTGTCTGCATGTGACAGCCAACTTCCAACTTTAAATGTATATCTTAAAAAAAATAAAAAACTGTTGCGTTATTCCATATTTCATTAAAATCAGACAACTGTAATTTGCCTAAGAAATAAATTTATGAATCCCAGAAATAAGGTTTTGCAGAAAAAGTATTCAGGAAAAAGGGTTTCAACCAAAAAAAAAAAAAATGGTCTCACAAAAAAAACTTTGCTCCTGGTGCGATTAACCCATTAAGAATTTCCAACACATCTTCCATTTCTGTGGCACTTATCCACAAATCTGTTAGTCTGTTAATAAGTTAGTGTGATCTAAACACTTGCTTGTAGGGGCACAACCAGAAAGTCATATTCGAGATTTGCAGGAAATTCATATTGGAGGTGCAAGTTTTTGTTTTGTTGCTACATAAATCAGCATGTATATCTGCCATACTATTTTTTTATTATTTCGGATATAAAAAGTTAGTAATGAAATCTAAAATAAAATGGTAATAAAAATATGAATAAAATCAAAAATAATAGTAAAATATAACAATTTCTTTGGTGGGGGGGGGATCGCCACAGAAGAAATTAAATTAATCCATTTAATAATTTTAAATGAATGTTTAAACCTTTCTTCCTTACATGCCACAAAACATGGTGTGACAAAGACTGGAATAGTCAGCACACAAACTTGTGAACTTAAAATTCTGGGCTACACTGTTCAGGTTTAGTGAAATTCGCTAAAGGTTAAACTGCACAAGACTCAACCATCACCCCTCAATCATGCATATGGCGTTCTCAATAAAAAATTCAAAAAATAAAGTGAAACTCCAAATTTTAAAAATTTTGCTCCAAAATAAAACAAGACTGTACAACCTAATTTCATTTGGAACTACGAATAAAAGCCAGCCTCAAATTAACAATTGTCTTTCTCTTCAATCCCAGCGCAAATTGATTGAAAGTCAATACAAGGATTGCTTATCACCGTGCTTATATTCGTGCCGTAATCAATCTTGCAATGATTAAATAAACTTCCAAATTGTATTTTACTTAATAATTTCGCGGGCGAATCTATTTAATAAAAAAATATATAACAAAAATATACCTTAAAAATCAATCATGTCATTTCGTTTAGTTATTAATAAAATTAAGATCACACGGATAAAATTAATAACATTTTTCCTTACCATACTTCTCCCTTCTACTAAACGTGACAATACAAAACAAATAGCCTCGTCACCAAAGACGGAGTAGCACTTTCACCAGAAAGTCAAAAAATAATGTCAAAATTTATATACAAAAATAAAATCGTGAATAATACGCAGAATAAGTTCAAAAATAAAAAACAGTATTGTATTTTCAATTTAGTCAGTTTGTAGATAATGCAAAGGCCACTGTCCTAATTAGTCTAAAATTACAATAGTTGTTGTTGTTGTTGTTGGGTTTTTAGGAGCATCAGCAACTCCATGTTGCACTATATATTTTTTTTTTTTTTTTTTTTTTTATGAAAACCCCAAACACGAAAGATATCAAAGCCTATAGTACTTAGTACCGTGCATGGGTTGAAGAAGAAGTATGGGGGGAGGGGAATGCCGGAAACATTGCTCTAGAGACTAAACATGGGTTTCGCCACTCCAAGCCTCCAATAAGCAAAGTGGTGGTATTTCACCGTTTGATGAAAGTCATCTACCACCTACTATATGTATTGTCTGTAAATTAAAATCTGTTCTGAGAAAGATTTTCTGTTTGCTGGACGAAAAACAGGAATTTGTGGAAGAAATATGATGCTATACACGCCATGTTATAAAAAATACCCAAAACAAATTCTTCCCGTCATCGACGGGATTCGAACAGAGGAATTTTCCAACAGGTGTGCGGAGAAAGTCGATCCTACCAACTTTACTGCCTACGAGGCAAATATACAACACACTAGACAGAAAAGCAGAAAGAACAGTCCAGAATAACGTATAACCGGACAACAGAACAAGTATATTAGGCCCTCATAGGTAGCAAGGTTGGTGTGATTACCGACCGATTCACACTTAGTGAAAAAGTGGAGATTAGGCAAACGAAGGCAGATTACAAGAAATTTTTGGCAAAGGATGCAAAAAAAAAAAAAAACAGTAAAGAGTTGTTTATTTATGTAAACTCTAGAAGAAAAGGGATGAATCAGCTTGGTCCACTTAACATAGATGGTTTGACTATTGACGATCATGCTCGGATAGGTGGTAAACTGAAGGAGTATTTTGGATGTACACGTGGATTCTACATGTGGATCTACATACAAGAGGAGTTATTCAAGGAGGGGAATGTCAGACGTTTATCAAACTCTAACAGGGAGCTCCATGTTTTTGTAATAACTGAGAGCAGAGTGCAGGAGAAATTGTTGAAGATAAACATGAGAAAGGCACCTTGGGTGGATGGGATCTATACAGAGATAATAAAGGAGGCAGAAAAGGAAGTAAGGAAACCCTTCGCCATAATTATGAAAGCTTCCTTGGACTCTGGGGATGCCCCATGGACTGGAGACGTGCAAATGAGTCCCGCAATTACAAAGAGTGACAAAAGCAATTACAGACCTGTAGATTTCACTTCTGTTCCCGGGAAAATAATGGAGTCATTGATTAAGTAATCGATGCAGGATCAATAGTCAAGACTGCAGTTACAGTTCAGACACAGCAAGGAGAAGTCTTGACCGCCAAATTTGATTGGATACTATGATGTCGTGACAAAGGAATTTGATGCAAAGAATAATTTTGATAACATATACTTGAATTTTAAAAAAGCTTTTGATACCGTGGCACATGGAAGACTGCTGCACAAATTAGAAGAGTGTAGTATTAAGGGCAAGTTGCTTCAATGGATAAAGTGATGGTTGAATAGGAGAAAGTGGTTATCAAGGGACACTGCCTTCATGGACTGTTATTAGTGGAGTCCCCAGGGTTCGGTGTTGGGCTCTTGTTCTTTAGCATTAGCATTAGCATTAGTAGAGGCATTTGATGCAAGAAAGCAAGCTTATGCAGCATCAGCCAAAAAAAAACCACTTCCACTTCACCCCTCTGTTCGTTCAAAATACTTGTCCAGCTGAGCTTTAAACTTATTTAAGCTATCAACTTCCACGACAAGGGATGGAAGTCTCTTCCACCAACCAACCATCCGCTGGCTAAAGGCAAATTTCCGCACGTCTATCCTACATCTGTCTTTCCTCAATTTGAATTTATGCCCTCTCAGGTGATTATTCTGAGCGAGAGGAAGAATCCCAACAGCATTGAGCATGCTCAAACCATTCAAGGCTTTATACACCTCTATTAGATCACCTCGCTGGTGCCTAGTCTCCAGACACTGTAATTTGCAAAACTTAAGCCTTTCTTCGTAAGAGCACCCCTTTGTTCCATTCACTAATCTTGTTGCCCTTCTCTATACTCGTTCCAGCAGTTCTACATCCTTCTTGAAATGTGGCCTCCAGACCTGTATACAGTACTCTAGGTGTTGCCTGACCATTGCCTTATACAAGGGAATAATCACCTCCTTATCCCTGCTAGAAAAATTCCTATATATTATTGACAATACACCATGAGCTACCCTTGCAGCCCGTCTGCACGGCTCAGAGAACTTCATATCTGCCTGCACAACCACCCCCAGGTCCCTTTCATTCTATACCGCTGTCAGTGTAATAACACAGAGTTGATACGTTGCTCTGGCGTTGCTGTTTTCCATGCATAGTATTTTACATTTGTCAAAGTTAAACTTCATTTGCCACCTCTCAGCCCATCTGCTCAACCTTTCCAGATCCTGTTGCAGCAGCATAGTGTCAGTAGTGTCCTTGACAACCCTGCCTACCTTTGTATCGTCTGCAAACTTTGACATTAAGCTTGATATACCATCATCACTATCATTTATGAATACAGAAAACAATAACGGACCCAACACTGAGCCCTGACGGACTCCATTATAACATTAGTCCACGACGAGGAGTGTCCATTGATTACCACGCTCTGTCTTCTCCCCCTCAGCCACCCCTTTATCCACAGCAGCAATTTGTCTCCAATGTCACACTGCTCCAATTCGTGCAGCAGTCTTTCATGTGCAAAAGTATCAAAAGCCTTTCTCAGATCGACGTATATAATATCAAAGTTATTCCCTGCATCCAGTTCCTTTGGGACTGCATCATAGTATCCAATCAAATTGGTCAGGCAAGGCTGCCCCTTAACAAAACGATGCTGTGTCCGAACTATAACTGAAGTCTTGTCTAAATGATCCTGCAGTGCTTCTTTAACTAGTGCCTCCATTAATTTTCCTGGAACAGAAGTTAAACTCACAGGTCTATAATTACTTGTGTCAGCCTTTGATCCTCCTTTGTGAATTGGGGTCACATTTGCACTTCTCCAGTCTGTGGGTACCTACACTGAGTCCAAGGAAGCTCTCATAATTATGGCTAAGGGTTTGCTTACTTCCTCTGCTGCCTCCTTTATTATAACTGGATAGATCCCATCCACCCCGGGTGCCTTTCTTCTGTTTATCTTCAACAATTTCTCCTCCACTTTACTCTCAGTTATTACAAGATTCACTAGCTTACTGCTAGAGTTGAATACACCTCTGGCTTTCCCCTCGCTAAATAATTCCTCATGTGTGAATGTCGATGCAAAATATTCATTTAGTTTGTTAGCTACCTGAGCAGGATCATCAACAGTTGACTCATCGATATCAAGTGGTCCAATCTGATTCATCCCCTTCCTTCTAGAGTTTACATAAGTAAAGAACTCTTTACTGTTTTTCTTTGCATCCCTTGCCAAAGATTTCTCGTAATCTGCCTTCGCCTGCCTAACCTCCTTTGTAACTTGGCTACAGATCAACTTGTATCTATCATAGGCTTCTGTGTCATGTGTTAATTTGTATGTATCCCATGCATGTTTCTTCTCTGCCATATGCCTCATCAGTTCATCTGACATCCATTTAGGCCTAAACCTTGAACAATATTTCTTGGTTGGTATGTACAGTCTAGTAGCTTCCAAGATACGTTCTTTGAATGCTTCCCATTTTGCATTTGCTGTTGGTAACATCATCAGTTGGTCCCACTGTATAGAATTTAAATACTGTCTCAGTCCATCGTAGTCGCCTTTACGAAAGCAATAACCCTTCCCTTTACCCCTAATGGTAGTTACCTCTTTGAGTAAATCCCACTTCAGCACACTGTGGTCACTGCCACCTAGTGGTTCATTTATCTGCAGATTCTTAATGCATGAAGAATCATTACTGATAATCAAATCAAGAGTATTCCTCCCTCTAGTTGCCTCCCGAACATGCTGATGTAGAAAACAATCATCCAATAAATCCACAAAAGCCTTGCTAGTGTGTGAGTGACCAATCCACAAATTCCAGTCAATATCTGGGAAATTAAAATCCCCCATTATAAGACTCTCTGATTTACTGGCCCACTCTATTTCCCTGTACAGTTTCTTATTATACTCATCAGAGTCATTAGGCCTATAGCACACTCCTACTCTCAATTTTGATCTCCCAATGCTTATGTCACACCAAACCGACTCGACACTGCACTGTCCAGGGATGTCCACTGGCTTCACTTCCTTGGATTTTATATATTTCTTAACTAATAGCATAACCCCTCCTCCCTTCCTAACCAGTCTATCCTTTCTGTAGACGTTGTATTCCCCAAATTCCAGTTCTGCATTCCTTATATCTGTGTGACACCACGTCTCTGATATCACAACAATATCTGCCTTTGATGTTTTGAGCAATACCTCCAAACTTCTCGGTATTTATCAATGATATTGACTAGGAACATGCGCGGTGATCTAATTGACGTGGATAAGGCCTTGAATGGATTGAGCGAGCTCAATGCTAATGGGATTCTTCCTCTTGCTCAGATTACTCACCTGAGGGAGCATAAATTCAAATTGAGGAAAGACAATTGTAGAATAGATGTACGGAGATTCGCCTTTAGCCAGCGGGTGGTTGACAATCGGAACAAACTTCCATGTGTCGTAGTTGAGGTTAGGAACTTAAATAAGGTCAAGACAGAACTAGAAAAACATTTGGAGTGAATGAATGGGTGAAATGAGTGGGTGTTTTTTTTTTTTTTTTTTTTTTTTGGCTGACTCTATATAAGCTTTTTTTCTTGCATCATATGCCCTACTAATGCTAGTGCTAATGCTAAAAAGAATTGCGTTCGAAACCCGGCAATGATGTGAAGAATTTTTATGGGTATTTTTTAAAACGTGGTAGAAGTAGTCAATCTTAGGCGAGGGTACTATAGCTTTATCTCCCTGAAACTCAGATTTTTCGTTAAGCACAGCGAAAATCGGCAACAGAATACATGCAATTGGCAGATATTTATGTACACGCAATATAGCCAAAGTTGCTGAAACAACAAAACCAAGTGCAATTTAAATACATTTTACACATCGGGTAATGTGTTTGGGGATTTCGGGTAAAAAAAATATAACTTTTTTTTTTTATTTCAAAAATTTCGATAAATGGTAAATACAAAACCTCCTGATTTACAAAATAAATTGATCCAATTTGAGAACGGTTATCAAGACTACAGTACTGAACTGGCAAGTCCCACGAAACAACTGTCGTGAAATGGCTGAACAAAAACACAGTCTTAGGAATGGACCGATATTAGTAGTAGTAGTGGCATGTGATGCAAGAAAGCAAGTGTATGAGCTTATGGAGCATCAGCCAAAAAAAAAAAAAAATCACACCGTTCCCTACAAATACCTGTCCAGTTCCTTCTTAAATTTATTTAACCTATCAACTGCCACAACGGCAGATGGAGGCTTGTTCCAGCAATTAACCACCCGCTGGCTAAAGGCAAATTTCCACACATGTATTCTATATCTGTCTTTTCTTAATTTATGCTCTCTTAGGTTCGTAATCTGAACAAGTGGAAGGATCCCATCAGAATTCAGCGTGCTCAACCCATTCAAGGCCTTATATATCTCGATCAGATCACAGCGCAGGTGCCTAGTTCCAGCCAGTGCAATTTGCAGAACTGAAGCCTCTCTTGGTAAGAGGATCCCTTCATTCCCTCACCTGTTTCCCCTTCTCTGTACACGATCAAGCAAATCTGCATCCTTCCTAAAATGAGGCCTTCAGACCTGTACGCAGTACGCAAGGCGCGGCCTGACCATTGCTTTATACAGAGGGAAAATCACCTCCTTCTCCCTGCTAGCAAAATTCCTATATATCATTGACAAAACCCCATGATCTGCCCTGACCACCTGTCTGCATTGCTCAGAAAACGTCATATCTGCCTGCACAATTACTCCCAGGTCTTTTTCATTTTCTACCACCTTAAGTGTAGTACCACACAGTTGGCACGTTCCTCTGGGGTTACTTCTACATATATGCAGTACTTTGCATTTGTCAAGGTTAAACTTTAAAGACCGATCAAACTTTAAAAGACTAGATTCAAATGTAAACTCATACGTGAGGACATGGTCCTACTGTAATTATCATTAGCTACCAATTTCCGCAATAGTGTCAACTGTCTTCACCGAACTTAAGAAGCCAATAATCGCATCATAGGCCACGAAAATTCGCTTACCTTGACAACGATGTAAAAATGCCAATGAAAAAATAAAATAAATTTATGCAACAGAGAGGAGCAGCAGATTGTAGAGTGGTTGAGTAGTGAGATAATTTCGCATATTGGCAGTTGAAAGTAATTACATCATATATAGACACCGTACAATACCCAATAAATTAAAAATTAAATCTCGTTACTTACTTGGGGTTTAAATCTAATTATCTACTTGGAGTTTAAATCTCATTTCTTACTTGAAGTTTTGTCTTTTATTAATAATTTGAACTTTACTTGGTATTTCTATAATAAATTATACATTCTGACGAATGCCTCTTTCAATTTACGTAATGAGCAATGCAAGAAGGCACACAGTGCAACCAGAAATAAAAGACAACATAAAATTTTTTTATCCAATTCTTGTCACCATCCACCGATGCTCATTAACTCTACAGTCATTCTTTCATATTTGTTCAAATGAATAGCTTCCGCAAAAGTAAGAGAAAGTTTATTCCGTCAAACAAGTATTTTTGGCTTTAAGAAACTTTCGCCCTTCCACATTACAACAATGTTATATTATAAGTTACGATATTATATTATATTGTAGGCCTCCGTAGTCAAGTGGTCAGGAGCGGGAATGCAGTAGCACACGCTCTTTGAGTAGACCGGGATTCAAACCCCTGACTGCTGAATACGGTCGATCTGCCGACCAGCGTGGTAGATTATAGTCCATTTCCCTCAGCGTGAATTGTTGTGGAGGCTTCCATCCTGCAGTGGGTTGATAATGGCTGCACTTTTTTTTATTATATTATTAGTTACTATATTATAAGTTACTATATTATATTATATTATTAGCCATGTGGTGCAAGGAAGCCTGAAGCTATGCTGCACCAACAAGAAAAAAAAATTCCGAATTGCCCCTCAGAGAGAGAGAGAGAGAGAAGTAGAAAGGAATCACCAAGAAAAAGGAGAATGATGATATCCAGCTAAGGACCCTGGTTAAATTACTCTGCTTCCGAGGATTACCTGAAAAACAGCAAGTTTCCTTCAGCGTTTACACTATTATTAACCATACTGTTAAAGAAACAACTAAGGGCTTTTAATGCGCCAGCAAAATAAACAAAAAAAAAATAATAATAATAATAATAATAGTAAGCAGAAGAAATCAACAGGAAAAAAAAGCGGAAATACAGAGAATCAGCATTATGGAAACAGAGAATAGGGTACAAGGAGCTAAGAATGAAAATACGCCAACTGACCCAGTAAAAAGAAAGTAAGAGAAGTTCGAAGCTGATCACTTATGCAATAAGAAACTGATCATTTGTGGATTTATTGGATGATTGTTTTCTACAGCAGAGGTAATTGGAGAGGCCATTACAGGGAGTGATACTCTTGATCGGATTATCAGCAGTGATTATTCAGGCATTAAGAATCCGCAGAAAAAGGAACCGCTAGGTGGCGGTGATCACAGTGTCCTGAGGTGGAATAAACTTAAAGATATAACTACCATCAGGGGTAAAGGTTTTTGCTTTCGAAAAGATGGCTAAATGGTCGTCTGCGCGGTAGCAGAGTGGTATCGTCACCGTTTTCCCCACACCAGGTGGAAAAGGCCCAGTTCGAATCCCATCGATTACGCGAGGAACTTTAGGAGCTTTTTTCACTGCGTGGCCGAGTTAGTCGATTACACACATGGACAGCAAGATTTTCTCCCAGAATCCGGGAATTTTTTCGTGCAGCAAACAGGCAAATCGCCCAGAGCGCACACGCAATTTACAAACAAAATGAGTAGATGTAATTATTAACAGGAGACACTAATATCATAATTTGGTGCCTACATGCTCTGAGAGTATTTTTAAATTCTACACATTGGGACCAACTGGTGACATTAAAAACAGCAAATTCTAAATGGGAAGCAACCAGTGAATTAATATTGGAAGTTACTAGGCTTTTCATACCAACTAAGAAATAATGTTCAAGGTTTAAGCATAAATGGATATCAAATGAACGAATGAGACTTGTGGCAGTGAAGAAAAATGCATGGGATGTATAAAACCTATAGGGTGACACAGCAGCATATGGTAGATATAACTTCTAATCAAGTCAAAAAGGACATCAGGCAAGCGAAGGCAGACTACGAGAAATATTTGGCATATGATACATACACGAACAGCAAATATTTCTCTACTAATGTCAAATCTAGAAGGCAGGATTGATCGGATTGATATATGGATGGTTCGATTATAGATGATCCTGCTCAAAAATTGAATGAGTATTTTCATCTACATTCACACATCAGGATATATATGTGTCTAAGTACACTCCTATTCTCTGACTCCTTGTCTCATGTTTTGCTGTGGTTGCTATCCCTCTTCAGGATGCTCTTTCCCTATTCCAATTAATTTTTTCCTCCTATTTCCCCTTTGGTACTGGGTCAATTGGCCAATCTTGATTCCTAATTCTTCTATCTTATGCTGACGTCTTCTTTACCAAGCTGATGGTTCCTTCTGTTTTCAGTTTTTCTGCTGCTGGTTTCTCGCCTCTCTTCCATTAATCTTCTTTGCTGCTACCGCAGCACAATACACGGCTGTGTGGATGGCCTCCACTCTTGCACCATTGCTATCGAGATAATGCGGTATTACGTGCCGATTCAGGTGTTCTGTGACTCCCCATAAGTTCTATTCCGCCTCTACTTCGGTATCACGTGATTTTTTGTGGGGTCCATTCCTTCAAATTCTGTTAGAGCCTTTTTCCATTCGTCCCCTATTTTGGATATCATGACCTCGTCTGCTTCTACTTCAGCTGCTGTATGTTGTATTTCTTCTTGCTCTTCCTCCTCTGGTTCGGTGATGGTATGTTCTTCCTCCTCTGGTTCCCTATGCTTTATCCTTTGAAGTTGATCGCTTACGTCCTGCTTGATTTTTTCCAAGATTGCAGGAGCTATCAGGTTCTCCGTGACGGTGGTCCTTCTCTGGTCCGATATTCGCTTTTCGGTGACCTGAATATCAGGGAATCGTTCCAGCCACTGGTATGTAGTTTCACCCTGTAAGTTGTCATATAGGTTCCAGCTTCGTCATTTTGTAGTATGCTTTCAGGATGTACGTATTCATTTCGATTTTCCACTTCATGCGTTGCGTTTTCTCCCTTCCTTGGTGGTAATTAGCGCAGTTGCTCAGGAAGCACTTCCAGTTGGGAGGACTGGATGGTCTTGCCCTTCTTTTGTGGTAGCCATATGGGGGGACAACGCCACTGTCTTCCTCAGACCAACCCTTCTGCCTAAGTCCTGAATGCAAGTGACTTTATCCAGCGCCACACTCGAGCCAGTATGATCAATATTTCTCTCCGACATCAACCTTCTATGGAGGTGGATCTGTTTAGCTTCGGCTTAAGTCCAGTGGTAGTTCTCGCGAATGCGCCGGATGGTGCCACATCTGCCTTATCTGCTACTCCGACACTGGGAGCAACTTTCACGATGTTTATTTTATTTTTTATTAATTTTTATTACTATTAATTAATTATTTATTTTCTTTTTTGTCCCATTATATATGGGGTCATCGTTTTTATTGTTTTGGCATGCAATTTTTACAGTCGAGTGCCCTTCCTGACGCCAACGCTCAACCTTTATCCGGGCTGAGGATATGCGGTGGTCATTCCTTGACCTTCTGCATCTGGTTGTTACGAGCTCGAACCCAGTCTAATCAAGAAGTGTGGGCTACGCACTACTGCTCCTGCCCATCTGGCTACGGAGGCACCAATTTATTTATTATTATTATTATTATTAATCGAATTTATTTCTATTATTATTATACCTGTCTCCTAGCGTGATGGAGCATTATAAAAAGGGACCACCTGATGACTTTTGCAATTACAGGCCAATAACAATACAGTCAGTTTTAAATAAGATAATAGAAAATTATATATTTTCCCATATAAGCAAATATTTACATCAGTATGGACTGTTAAACAACTCTCTATTCTCATATCAGAAGGGCAAGAGCACACAGACATTATTAGAGAACTTAATAGACTCTCTAAACTTACATTTAAACAACTATAACTTCATATTGATTTTATTTATATCCCAAAATTGCAACAGAAATTACTGAAATATGGTATAAGGGGAAGACTCAATCAACTACTAGCAAATTATTTAACCAAGAGAAAAATAACAGTAGAAGTGGAAAATACAAAGTGAAAATCTTATAATGTAAAGAAAGGAGTACCTCAGGGCACTCATGCTGGGCCAATCATGTTCAACATCTATATAAATGACATATTCGAAGTAATTAAGAACTCTTTTATAAAAATTTATGCAGATGATATAATCTTATATACAATAGGAAAGAATCTAACAAAAATGGCGAATGATTTACAACAGGATGCAATACATTTACAAACTTGGTTGCACGATAATAAATTAGCATTCAGCTTTGAAAAAACGAAATTTTTGGTAATAAGACCTCCTCATCAAACCTTGGACATTCAACCCTCTATCAAATTGCACAAACCTGATTGCCTACATGATTAGAATTTCAAGAATTGCAAATGTCTGACTGTGGAAGAAGTTTCAAATCATTGTTACCTAGGGTTATGGATTGACTACAGTCTAAGTTGGGCAATGCATGTAACAAACTTGTACAAAAAAATTAGATTTTATGTGTACTTTTTCTACTACATTAAGAATAAGTTAAATCTTAGAACAAAAGTTTCCTTATTTTATGCATTAGTGGACTCCCAACTCAATTATTTAGTAAATATATGGGCACGAGCAAATAAAACAGAAATAAGGGCAATAAACAACTTAATGAATAGTATTCTGAAACTTTTATTTGGGGTCAAACTCTTGGAATGACCTGAACAAGAGAAGGCAATTTTTGTTAAACATAAAATACTGTATCCAGTTCAAAAACTGAAGTGAAATCTATTCTTAAAAAATCTTAACACTATTTTTGAAGAGTCGAATCTGCAAAGAAATGTCTCACAAAATTTACCTTTGCCTCTCCCTAGGATACTAAATAGATTTGGAGATAGGCACACAATGAATGTAATAAACAACTTGTTGGCTAGCATTGATTTCAGGCTCAGGAGAAAATCTCAAAATTAAAATTCCTAATAAGAAAATTCTTGATACTCAATGACACAGTAGATTAGAATTGATATGCAGATAAAGTACTGCCTCTGTTTACAGTGTGGTACATACTATGTGTAGTGACTTCATAGTCTTTTCTGTAAGATAAAAAATTTGGACAAAACTGTTGTAAAGGAAGAATTACAACTTGTTGTCAAGATTTTACTTTTCTTAACAAGTTCATTTATTGTAAACGAATTCTCTTGATAAATAAAATTGTATAAAAATTGTATTGTATTATTATTATTATTATTATTATTGTATTGTATTGTATTATTATTATTATTATTGTATTGTATTGTATTATTATTATTATTATTATTATTGTATTGTATTGTATTATTATTATTATTATTAATAGCCATATGATACAAGGAAACCTAAGGCTTATGCTGCACCAGCCAAAAAAAAAAATTTCCGAATTACCCCGAGAGAGAAAGAGTGAGAGGGTGAGAGAGAGAGAAAGAGTGAGAGAGTGAGAGAGAGAGAGATAGAGAAGTACAAGTGACTCAACAAGAAAGAGAAGAATGATGATATCCAGCTCAGGACCTTGGGTGTGCCAAGGTCATACTCACCAGATGTGAGTCCCTAAGGTTGGCCGGCATGTCTGTCTTCTAAAGTCAGGCCAGGATGCTCGGCCACAACAGGATGTCGAACGCCTCGGCAAAATCAGCAGGAATGGCCAGGAATTATTTTTGATCAGCCTCTCCAGCGTGTGTTTCAGAGAGCGTTGACTATTGACATTCTCTGTGGGAAACCATATTGTTTTGGTGATGCCATGTTTGCTTGTTGATAGTTATTTTAAATTCTGTTTAAAAGGAGCATTTCTAGGACTTTACTGGATTGAGTTTGGTCTCTGGTGGGTTATTTGGACTTTTAATGATTAGCTTAACGTTGGCTGTCTTCCATTCTCTGGGGAAGATTCCAGTTCGAAGGCACAGATTGCAGAGTTTCAGGAGAATATCAGGGTCTATGTCAACTTCTTTCTTCACATCTCCGGTTCCAGAAGATCCAGGCCCGGGCATTTTTCCCTTTGGTGAGGGATGGAGCCACTTGGAGTTTCTCCAGTGCAAAGGCTTGCTCCCTGGTGTATGTCCGGTAGTTGTCGTTCTCTTGGCAGATCAAGATTTGTTCTGGTGTTTGTGGGTGGAATATCACGTCCAATATATTATCAATTGATTCCTCCTAAGAGGTTGTGTCTTCCCCCAGCGGTGTTTCGGTAGTTGCCATCACCTCCCCGCTGGGAAGCTTGTTAGTTGTCACCTTATAGACCACTCCCCAGGGGGGGTAAGCATTTCCGATGGTTCGGTGGTTCGGAAATGCTTACCCCAAGATTGTTGCTTATTTCGGCGGATAAGTAGAGTATATGCATTCCTTGATTTCCTGTAAATTTCACGGAGAGCATCCACTTCTGGGGCGGGCCACGAGCGTCTGGCTCTCTAGAAGGCCTTCCTTTTGCTTTCTACTTCTTTCCGAAGCAGTTGAAGCTCTCGAATCCACCAATGGATGGCACCAGGAGTAAATTTCTTTCTCTTAATTGCGGCGTTCCCTGCTTTAGTAATGATTACAGTAACTGTTTGTTGCAGTTTATCCGGGTCTTGGGTTGTTTCCAAAGTCTGGTTTGTGGGCATAGTTTTCGTTGTTTATGATGTCTTGGAGTCAGTCAGCTATATGCACAGCATATCTGTGAAGCATTCTTTCTGCAGGGTGTTGTTTCTGGAGGTCTCTGTTCAATTCGAAGTTCAGGGGCCTGTGGTCAGATGTGGTCCAGGTGTCCTGGACCGTCCAATCAATTATGTTCTTTGCAATGTTGAGGGAGACGTCTATGGTGGATTCTCATTTGGATTGCAAAGCTTTGGTAGGTTATTTGGCTTGTTTAGCACTGTATGATTGTAGTGGTGGTGGCAAGGAACTCCTCAAATCGTTGCTCGTTCCTTGTCCCCTGTCTGTCCAGAGTGTACAGTGCCATGCTGGTGATCTGCAATTTGCATCCACTCGTATGATTATTTTTTGTCATGGAGGACAAAAGCACGGCAGACAGATCAATTTAATTATTCGGGTGGTCTAAATATAATAGTTTGGTTTTTGTCGATACATGGCGGCAGAATGGACTGTGGTTTTCCATGCAATTACAAAGCCGAGTAACAAATAAATGCACCAAATTAATCTGAAAATCACAAACAAAACTATACTAATAAATTTAAATTAAAAATTATAAAAAAACAATAATTTCAAATCCATTAATAAAACTGGCCGAGTTAGAGCGTTGAAAACGACCGGCTTCTTCTTCCTCAAGTCGCGTTTCTCTTAGGTATTTTTATTTGTATATATTGATTAAGAAATAAGAGAGCTTTGGTATTGTAAATATTTTATTGATCATTCTTAAATTTCCATAATTTCAGCTGGAAGACAAGATGAAATACATTTATGATAACTGAAGTAAGAGACGTATATTTGCGATTGCAACTTATCTAAATGTCTCTGTAAAACAGCGTCGATTGAGGTACCCGATCTTAGATGGAACATTTCTTGCACGAAATGTTCCATCTATCTCTTTTGCAGAAAATGTTCGATCAAACTAAACAGTTAATGTTCCATTAATGGTTTAGTTTCTTCCAATCCGAAGTTAATTTTGAAATCACAGCTGATGATCATGCATATGCGATATGCCAGGTCATGATCATACGTATGTCGTTACGGCAAAAAAAAAAAAAAAAAAAAAACGAAAGAATTGTCAATTATATACTATATGTCACTGTTAGCGCGGATAAAGCCATTCGACCTCTGTAGATAGCGCTGAAATAGTTTTGTTTCACGAGTTGACATCGACGAGATCCTTGTGTGAAATAGTTTTGTTCTTAAATGATCCTCTAAAACTATTAGACACAAGGATCTCGTCGATGTCAACATCGGTAAACGCAGTGCATATCAATGGAGTCTGGGCGGTGGCACAGTGGTATCGTCACCGTCCTCTTCACACTGGGTGGAAAAAGCCCGGATTCGAATCCCTTCCATGACGAGAAGACCTTTAATGGGCTTTTTTCATTCCGTGGCTGAGTTAGTCGGTAACAGGCATAGATAGCAAGGTTTTTCCCCACAGAAACTGGGGTTTGTCGTCCAGAAAAACAGACAAATTGACCATAGAACACACGCAATTAACAGACATAAGACATAGCATGGCAGATGAATTTAATTATTCGGGTGGCGTAAATATAATAGTTAGTTAATATCAATGGAGTACCTTTAACAGCTAGTTGTTTGTGTCGTTTTCCAACCATACACGATTGCAAATGTAGCATACAGAAGATAAATCGTTTTTCGTAAATCTCCTTTCAAACACTTGGTTAGTTGTTGATTGGTTCTTGTTGGGTTTTAGGAGCTCAGATGACTGAAGATAACTAACACAGGGAGGTACCCAAAGACTGGAGATGTGCAAATATGACCCCAATTCACAAAGGAGGATCAAAGGCTGACACGAGTAATTATAGACCTGTGAGTTTAATTTCTATCCCAGGAAAATGAAGGGACGAACTGGTTAAAGAAGCACTGCAGGGTCATCTAAACAGGACTTCAGTTATAGCTCGGACACAGCGTGGTTTTGTTAAGGGAAAGTCTTGCCTGACCAGTTTCATTGGATACTATGATGCAGTAACAAAAGAACTGGTTGCAGGGAATAACTTTGACATTATATATCTGGAACTTAGAAAGGCTTTTGATACTGTTGCAGATGGAAGACTGCTGCACAAATTGGAGCAGTGTGGCACTGGAAGCAAATTTTTGCTTTGGATAAAGGGATGGTTGAGGGGGAGAAGACAGAGAGTGGTAATAAATGGACACTGCTCATTGTGGACTAATGTTATTAGTGAGTCGGGTCCATTATTCTTTTCTGTATTTATAAATGATATTGATGAGGATATATCAAGCTTAATGTCCAAGTTTACAGACGATACAAAGGTTGGCAGGGTTGTTAAGGACACTACTGGCGCTATGCTGATGCAACAGGATCTGGAAAGATTGAGCAGATGGGTTGAGAGGAGGCAAATGAAGTTTAACATTGACAAATGTAAAGTACTACATATGGGAAACAGCAACCCCAGAGCAGCGTATCAACTCTGCGGTACTACACTGATAGTGGTAGAGAATGAAAAGACCAGGGGGTAATTGTGCAGGCAGATATGAAGTTCTCTGACAGTGCAGACGGGCTGCAAGAGTAGCTCATGTCCTGTATATCATTGTCAGTCTTGACAATGATATACAGGAATTTTTATAGCAGGAATAAAGAGGTGATTATTTCCTTGTATAAGGCCAGACCTTGAATACTGTATACAGGTCTGGAGGCTCATTTCAAGAAGGATGTAGAGCTGCTGGAACGAGTACAGAGAAGGGGCACAAGATTAGTGAATGGAACAAAGAGTTGCTCTTACGAAGAAAGGCTTAAGTTTGGCAAATTACAGTTTCTGGAGACTAGGTACCGGCGAAGTGATCTGATAGAGGTGTATAAAGCCTTGAATGGTTTGAGCATGCTCAATGCTGATGGGATTCTTCCTCTTGCTCAGAATAATCACCTGAGTGGGCATAAATTCAGAGTGGGCTTAAATTTTAATATCGAACAGGAGTTTCTCGCTTTCGTCACTGACTTTAAAGAGCTCAAGAGAGATCTACAGTCACAGGGACAATATCTTGCAAACCAGATTAGTGGATTATACGACAAATGGTCCGAGATATTTATTTATCAAAAATCTATGACAAATGGGTTTGACACGCTATACGAAAAGTTGCAAGGTGTGCTACATGAACTTTCCGATTGTAAAAAGCGCAATCTTGAATTAAAGAATTTGCTAACTAACACTACAAGACAACACACGAAACTACCAACAAACTACAACTCGGGAGAGACCCCGAAAGCTGCATCGAGTGATCACGCTGATATCGATGATACAATTCGTTGCTCGCCTGAGTCGAATTGTTTGAAAAACACAAATCCTGTCGAACCACGCAAGATGCCGTTAACTAGCAGAGAATCTGGCCTAAAAGATCAAGAAATTTCGCTCGCAGGCGACGGCCAAATTTCTAATGATGATAACGATCCACCGATTATCGGCTCCTATCAAATACCTTTGGAATTACTAAGAGAAAACAACAAATCCGCCTTAAATACCGTAAAAAAAAATGCAAGCACTCAAATCCCTGAATCAGGGGTGAAACTCTATGAGCATAAGTGTAACCAAACAGAGGATGAACTAACGTTAGGTGCAAAACGGAAGAAGAGAAACGATAAAGGACCAACTCAATTAAGAGTAACACAAGCTGAACACCCAACCATAGAAACATGCAAAACCAGCAAAAACAAAGGACGTCGGTTGGAAAGTGTAACTCACCGAAACAAGACTCAAATCTCAGAGAATGTTAATAAATATGAAAAAAAGATTGATGCACACACCGAAACGAAAGAAACGTATACAGCCAAGGCACAGACAAAGCATACTTATGCCCAAATATTAAAAAGGGATATGGAAAATGGCGGCGACAAGGAGGAAGCGGATAACCCAGACAAAATTGAAAGAATTTACTCTAGCAGAAAAAAAAACCGGAATCCTCAGCTACTAATCGGGGCCTCAAAAAACAAAAAGCTGAAAGTTATTCCAAAGCTCAAGGCTATATTTGTTTCAAGGTTGGCCCCGGACACAACTGAAAGAGAATTACAAGAGTACGTTAACAGCTTTTGTAAGTCAAATGTTCAGGTAACCAAACTGAAAGCAAGGTTTCCACAGGAGTACTCATCCTTTAAAGTTTCATATAGTGAGGACAACGAAGCAAGAATTCTGGACACTAACAACTGGACCGAAGGAACACTGATACTGCATTTCCTCAAGAATGTAAGTACAAGGACAAAATCAACAAACCCATCCTCACCTACGAATATTGAAAACGGAAATAAATAGCAACTACAGACAATCCAGAAAATACAGGAAAATAGGATTCCAGTTCGGCAAAATAAGAATAATTTACAAGATGATTTGCTATGTTACTATCAAAACGTGCAATGTCTAAACAATAGCAACTATAAAGACACCTATTCCCTGATATTACAAGAAGACTACGACATCTACTTTTTAGTGGAAACATGGCTCACTCAGGATGTTAAGGACAGTGAATTGGTCCCACCGGGCTTTGTTGTTATTCGTAGGGACAGACTGGATAAGAGAGGTGGCGGACTCATGATCGTCTGCCAAAAAGAGATTCCTATCTCAAAAATCAAAGTCTTGGCTAACATTGAAGGAATTTTTCTCCAACTGGGCAGTGGCTCTTATATCTGCTATGTTATGCTTGTCTACCTTCCACCACCTGTAGATAACACTCTTATGACGGAATTTGAGATCACTATCGACCAAATTCTTGATGAACATCTGGGAATAGACCATTTAATTGTTTTAGGGGACTTTAATATGCCACATGCCTATAATGGATGTAATGCCAATCCAACTAATGTCTGGACACTTAAGGGTAGATTTCAAAAAATTTTCATCTCTCTAAATTTGAATCAGATCTGTGAATTTCCAACTAGAAATGAAAACTACTTGGATTTAGTCTTCACCAACTTTCCTTTTCTTTAAGCCAACTAATCTTTTCAAATCAGATCACATTCCTGTGGCTTTTTCCATCAAGAAGAGATCAGTTAAAAATACGGATTTAGAACAAAAACAGAAGCTCAATTTCAATAAAGTGAAATGGCCTGATATGAATTATGCATTTAAAAACTGTAATTGGGAATTACTATTAAAAATCAATGATCCTCGAGAAGCACTGGACTGCTTTTACCAAATCATTAATGAAGTAACTAACAATCTTGTTCCATGCTATAGTGTTCCTGATAAAAATTACCCACACTGGTTCTCTAAGGAACTAAAATCCCTACTGGCAAAAAAACGAAAAATGCATAGTAGGTTTAAGACAAATAAAGAAATATGCCTTTACAATAAATATTCCTCCTTAAGAAGACAGGTTAAAACGACATTAAAACAGGACTACAACAAATACCTGTGTTTTGTCGAAAGAAGAGTCTTCGAGGCAAAAGATATGAAGCCTATATTCAGCTATTTCAAAGCAAAAAATCAAAATGCGGCTGTAAACACGCTAGATATTCCCAGTGAATTGTCATCTTTGTCTGAGGCAGACTACCTTGCTAGCAGCTTTGAAGAAATTTACAAAACAGATACAGCAGATGACGGGATGGAAGGTAACGAAAATTTTCCTCTCAACTACATTGATACCCTAACAGTATTTGAAATAAACCAAGCAGAATTATTGAGCACAATCCACAGTATGAAAAAGGATCTCACACGAGGCCCGGACGGTATCCCTACTGTCTTATGGAAAAAATGTGGAACTACACTTATAAAGCCATTACTTCACTTAATAAAATTGGTATTTGAGAGTGGAATCTATCCAGCTGAAAAAGGCCATTGTTACCCCTCTTTACAAGAAAGGAGACCCATCCTCACCCAACAATTACAGACCAGTTTGTCAAGTGAATACACTCTCAAAGATAATTGAATCCATTGTAATGAAGCAGCTATTTAACTTTATGAAACTTAATTTGTCAGATTACTCTCACGGATTTATCAAGGGTCGTTCCACCTGCACAGATATGATCTCGTTTGTTTCGAACATATCCCAGGCGCTTGACGAAGGAAAACAAGTCGACTCCATCTTCCTTGACTTAAGCAAAGCCTTCGACAAGGTAGTCCATCAGAGACTAATCAACAAACTGCATCACTATGGTCTCAGAGGACAAGCACTAAACTGGATTGAAAACTACTTGGAAGGTAGAGAAATGTCCGTGACATTTAAAGGTAAAACCTCATATCCTTTCAGTCCTGAAATTGGTGTCCCACAGGGTTCATCCTTAGGCCCGCTATTATTTCTTATCTACATCAACGACCTGCCAAGCACCCTTGGAGCCTACCAAATCAAAATCAACGTATTTGCAGACGACATAAAAATCTATAAAGCAATTCGCAGTACCAATGACTGCATCATCCTAAACGAAGCTCTTCAACGAGTTATTCAGTGGCTGAAGGAGAACAAAATGGCAGTCAATGAAAACAAGTGTGAGCTGATGAGCCTTGCTAATGCACACAAGAAAAACAAACTTAATTTTTCTTATTGTATCAACAACAAAGCAATCAAAAAAGTTAGTACAGCCAAAAATTTAGGTATCTTTATTAAAGAATCATTTTCCTTTGATGTCCATGTCTCTAACATTGTAAAGGCAGCTAGCAAAAAACTAGGTTTCCTGAAAAGAATTAACCGAGACTTCAATCAGTTGGCACTTTTCATCTTTCTTTACAAAATCTATGTTAGGCCAGCCCTAGAATTTGCCTCACAGGCCTGGTCCCCACATGTTGCGTACCAAAAATTAGAAATTGAAAATATTCAAAGGAGAGCAATCCAGTACGTTTGCTTTAAAAGTGGCCTTGAATACTATGAGAAATCCTACCAAGAGTGGTGTGTATTCTTTGGACTCGAAACGCTGGAAAAAAGAAGAGATAAAGCCGATTTACTCCTTCTTAACCAACTATTAAATGGTACCCTGAATTGCCCTCATCTCGTCTCACAAATAAATTTCAACGCTCCGACAAGAGCGCTAAGAAACCATCCACTGCTGAAACCATCCTATGCGAGAACAAATTATGGATACTACAACTTCTACAACAGGACTGCAAGATCAATGAACAAAGCAAATATTGAGATATTTGGTACCCCCGGACACTTCAAGAGGCAACTGAAATTGCTAACCTCATCCGGTACCTGACTTAAAATAGACTCTTCTTTTAAGTTCTAAGACTCTGATTGTGTGTGAAGAAATACCAGTGCTCTGCCTGCTCACTTAAATAGGACGGATGAGTCCTTTTATTTATTTAGTTTTATTTTATCTGTACATATACTTTTTTCTTTACTTTGGGAAATGTATACTCCAAGCTTTTTGAAGCTATGTAATAATTCTTTGTAGCTGCACCCTCAGGCACGTTGTTTGCTGTTTTGTAGCTGTTAATAATAATAATAATAATAATAATAATAAGATGTAGGATAGATTTGCAGAAATTTGCCTTTAGTCAGTGGGTAGTCGGTTGGTGGAACAGACTTCCATCCCATGTTGTGGAAGTTGATAGCCTAAATAAATTTAAGGCACAGCTGGACAGGTATTTCGAACGAACGGAGGGGTGAAATGGAAGTATTTTTTTTTTTTTTTTTGGCTGATGCTGCATTAGCTTGTTTTCTTGCATCAAATGCCTCCTACTAAAGCTAATGCTAATGCTAGCATCTGTTTCCACTGGATCAAAACGCCAAAGTTAAACAGGTCCACCTCCATAGTTGGATGAATATGAGAAGTACAAATAATGATAATATTGAATCGATTGTGGAACGCTATGAAATCACTTGTGTTCAGGACTTAGGCAGAATGGTCAGTTCGCCAAGTCTCAGACGATTTACCGAAGAAGACAGTGAAGGAAGTGATGCTCTACCACGAACGGCCATCTAACCCAACCAACTGGAAGGCGCCCTGCTCAGCTGCACTGTTGACTAAACACGAAGGAGGAAAATGCGAAAGCCTGTAATGGAGCATAGAAATGAATACGTTCATCATGCGAGTATACTACGAAGTAACGAAGCTAGAGTGAGAAATGACAATGTACAGGACGCAACTATAGACAAAGTGCTTGAATGGTTCCTAACTTTTCAGTGACTTGAAAAGTTAAGAACCATTCAAGCACTTTGTGTCACGAACAATCTGATAACTCCTGCAATCTTGGAAAACATCAAGCAGAATGTGAACGAACTACAAAGAACTGCAAAACAAACTAAAACAACCATTTTATTAGAGTCACCTGGAAATATAATTTCGGCTAAACATGTGTATTGTGTCTTTAAACTGCGTGTGTGCTCTGGTCGATTTGCTTGCTTTGCTGGACGGAAAATCGCACTTTTTCGATTTACAATAACCGCACTTTTTCGGTATTGTAAATACCGAAAAAGTGCGGAAAGGGGGGAAAATCCTCCCAGATTGGGGAGGACGGTGATACCACTGTACCACGCGTTCAGACAACTAATATGAACACAACCGAAACAGAACTGCTGTTCCGTTTCGGACACAACTGAAGCAAGCATAGGCAACAAAGAGCAGCCGTTAAATTATTATCACCTGTTCTGGATTGCAGTTTTTGTACTTATGGGAAAAATTATTTTCTTTATATCTGTCTCTCTGAAATTTAAGAGTTTTCGCTATAATTAAATAAAAGCCACAAACATTTTCTTCACCAGGAACTGCAAGCTAACCCTAATTATAAGAATATTTAAGTTTCAAAATTCAGTCTTTAAAAGTGCTCACACACTTTTTAAACTGTTCCCCGTTGTTCTCTCTTTTTGTTTCGAACCAACAAAAAATTATTAGACTTTCACGCTCCCGTGTATTCAGTTTTGTGCAACTTTATTATTATTATTATTATTATTATTATTATTATTATTATTATTATTATTATTATTAGCCATATGGTGCAAGGAAGCCTAAGGCTTATGCTACACCAGCCAAAAAAAAAAAAAAAAAAAAAAAAAATCCCGAGTTACCCTGAGAGAGAGATTGACAGAAGTACAAAGGAATCACCAAGAAAGAGAAGAATGATGATATCCAGCTCAGGACCCTGGGTGTGCCAAGCCCATACTCACCAGTGTGAAACATATTAAACAGAAAAGAGATAACACGTTCGATCAATCCTTGAAAGTCAAGAATTTTGAAAGAGAATCATCAGAAACTACATGGGAAGACACAGTGAACATGACGTGTAGAAAATCGCAGTGTAACTTGTGCAGCTTGCGTTGAAGCCGGACAAAATTTGATAGGGTGGTGAACCATAGAATAATTTATAAGCATGGCCACGGCAGTCTTTGGATATCTTTACATGCAGTATATTCCTCCACCACTCGGCTTCCCGTGCAGTGGCATTGTCGTGCATGAAAAGAAAATCTGGGACAACCGCACCCCAACAAAATCGCACATGGGGTTCAAGGATCTGTTCTCTGTGCCTCTCCGCAGTTACGGTACCACTATCAAAAACGTGAAGACTGATGCGGCCGATGATCATTATTCCGCTGCACACGAGAACACCGCCTCCACCCTAACTGTGTCTTTCTCTGAGGTTGGCGAGATGGTACCTCGTTCTTCGTTGTCTCCACTTGAAATCACTTCTAGAAATCTGTTTGTATGATAAAAAGGTACTCATCAGAAAACAGAACTGTACCCCGCTCTCAGGGCTCAAAGTCACATGTTCATAACATCAAGTTCGACGAGCTCTAAGGTAGTTTGCGATTAACGGGATACAAACCACTGGCTTCCTTGTGCAGAAACCACTTGAATTGAGCTTTATAAACACAGCCCAGTTGGAAATGTTTTCATCTGTGGTCTCAGCAACCTCAAGAGACAGTTGATGACAAGACATCCAAGGGTTCTTTCCTGCTGTTAGAGCCAGATAGCGGTCTGTCCTGGTTGGCATAGCCCTCGAGCGACTTTGGCCAGCTCTCGTAATGGATCTGTCTCCTGATATTGCTTCCACAGTGCCAAGAATACAATTCATGACACATTAGGTCAACGTGCCAGCTCCGCCTGCAACTGCCCCGCTTCAAGTCGTCCAATGGCCACTATGAGCAGAAAACGACGACGTGGAAAGGATACAAAACAATAAAAAGTACTGAAGACTATAACAGCGTAAAGTCTATAACTATAACTGAAGCCTATAACACTATAATAAAGTGATCTATAATAGTGCCACAGAAAAGGTTTGGCTAGCAAAGACCGATTAGAAGAAATCGCTGGCAAAGAGAGATTAGGAAATCTTAGCATACATAAATGTAAAGAAGAGGACAAACCAGATCGGGTCCTTATGTAAAGGACGTGGGGTAGTATTAGATACCGCAGCTGATGTTGCAGATTAACTGAACAATTACTTTGCATCGATATTTACAGAAAAAATTCTCTTTATGTCAATGAGAATTTGTGGGAGTGAAATTCAAAAATAGTAATTAAAATTAAAATTTCACATGATTATTTAATGAAAAAAAAATTCGAGCCTACAAGCGAGTAATTCTGCTAGTGTCGATGGTATGTACCGTGTAAACTTAAGTGAGGCAGCAAGTGAGTGCATTGAACCATTGAGGTAAATGATAGCACCACTGGAGTCGGGAGTGATTCGGTTGGAATGAAAAAGTGCCAATGTATCTCCAATTCATAAGAGCGAAGTGGGAAATTATCGACTGGTCAGTGTAACTTCAGTAGTAGCAAAAATCATGGAATCAATTATCAAGGGTGGAATCCAGGATTATTTAGAACGAAAGGAATTCTGAAGGATACTCAGCATTGTTTTGTAAAGGGAAAATCATGCTTCACAAATCTGATTAGCTATTTCGTGAGATGGATTTAGGGAATATTTCGACATTGGTTATTTGGATTTCAGCAAAGCTTTTGACTCATTTCCAGGTAAGCGGTTACACATTTGAGAATGTCGTATGTCTTGCTAATTTGTGATCCATCTTCCCACTGCTGGCATCATTCCCTGCTCTTTATATAATACTTTATAGAACTCTTCTACTATTAATTATGCATTTTCTGCTATTTAGAAGTACACGTCACCATTTTTCAGATTTGGTATAATTTTTCTTTCTGTATTACTGCCCATGGCCTCTGATTTAAGTATATACTGTCTGTAAGCTGCGTGTGTTGTAATCAATTTTATGTTTTGCTGGACAATAAAAACAATACTACCATCGCTTGACACCGACTGACTCGGACAAGTTATGAAAATTGCCCATAAAAATTCCTTTCGGCATCGGCGGTACTGAAACCCAGGTCTTTCCAGCCATTGTGGGGAAGACGGCAGTGCTACCAACTGAGCCACCCACAATGGCAGAAGTTGCTGGATTTCTCCATTAGTTTGGATTGAATCCAAGGAAGTTTAGTTGATCAATTATTGAAAGAGTTGGATTTGCTACCGTTTTTTAGAACTGGATGAACACGATGATATTTGATAATATCCATTCAGTAGCAAAACCAAAATCCTAGTAAAATAGGAGAATCTACAAATACGACTCGATACTCAGCCGTGCGAAAAAACGTACTGTGCGAAAGAACATTGGCACTGGATCTTGAATTATTGGGGATGGGTCTCCTGGTCAGATGAGTCCCGTTTCCAGTTATATCCAGCAAACCAGAGGGTGCGTATCTGGCGGAAACCACACGAAGCTACGCAGGTGGACGGTCGGGAATGGTCTGAGCGTGTTCAACTGGCACACTTTGGGACTTCTGGTACACCTCAAAGGACCTTCAGTCCATGGGTACCTCCCCTGAGCCCAAGGAAGCTCTCATAATTATGGCTAAGGGTTTGCTTACTTCCTTTGCTGCCTCCTTTAATATAACTGGATAGATCCTATTCATTCCAGGTGCCTTTTTTATGTTTATCATCAACAATTTCTCCTCCACTTTCCTCTGAGTTATTACAAAAGCATCTAGCTCACTGCCAGAGTTTAACTCAACTCTGGCATTCCCCTCCGTGGGGTAGTATCTAATACTACCCCACTGAGAGGAAAATACTCATTTAGTTTTTTAGCTACCTGAGCAGGATCATCAACAGTTGAACCATCAATATCCAGTGGGCCAATTTTATTCATCCATTTCCTTCTAGAGTTTGCATAGGTAAAGAACTCTTTTCTGTATTTCTTTGCATCCTTTGCCAAAGATTTCTCTTAATCTGCCCTTGCCTGCCTAATCTACTTTGTGACTTGGTTACAGACCAGCTTATATCTATCATAGACTTCCATGTCACTTATTAATTTATATGTATCCCATGCATTTTTCTTCTCTGCCATATGTCTCATTGCGGCACCTCCGTAGCCAGGTGGGAAGGAGCAGCAGTGCGTAGCACACGCTTCTTGATTAGACCGGCGTTCGAGCCCGTCACCACCAAATACGGAGGATGAAGAAAGGTCAGGGAATGACCACCGCATTTCTCGGAGCAATATGGCCTTAGTTGCTAATGCTCCTAAAAACCAAATAACATATGTCTCATTAGTTCATCTGACATCCATTTAGGCCTAAGCCTTCAACAATATTTCTTGGTTGGTATGTAAAGCATAGTAGCTTCCAAGATTAATTCTTTGAATGCTTCCCATTTTGAATTTGCTGTTGGTAACATCATCAGTTGGTCCCACCGTACAGAATTTAAATACAGTTTCAGACCATCGTAGTCGCCTTTACGAAAGCAATAAGCCTTCCCTTTACCCCTAATGGTAGTTACCTCTGAGTAAATCCCACTTCATCACACTGTGATCACCGCCACCTAGTGGTTCCTTTATCTGCAGATTTTTAATGCATGAAGAATCACTACTGATAATCAGATCAAGAGTAATACTCCCTCTAGTTGCATCCCGAACATGCTTGTGTAGAAAACAATCATCCAATAAATCCACAAAAGCCTTTCTAGTGTGTGAGTGACCAACCCACAAATTCCAGTCAATATCTGGGAAATTAAAATACCCCATTATATCTCTGATCTACTGGCCCACTCTATTTCCCTGTACAATTTCTTATTACACTCAACAAAGCCATTAAGCCTATAGCACACTCCTATCTCAAATTTGATCTCACAGTACTTAAGTCACAAAAAACTGACTCGACACATCACTGTCCACCGATGTCGACTGGCTTCACTTCCTTGGATTTTATGTGTTTCTTAACTAACAGCATAACCTCTCCACCCTTCCTATCCTTTCTGTACATATTATACCCCACAAATTCCAGTTTTGCATTCTTTATTTCTGTGTGACACCATGTCACTGATATCCCAACAATATCTGCCTTTGAAGTCGTGACTAGCACTTCAAGCTAATCAAATTTATTAATTATACTCCTAGGATTGGTGTATACGCAAGTATGCATACACCTGTTCCTATTCTTAGCTGTCCAAACACAACCCATGTGTTTACTTGTACTGCAATGGCTCCCAGCAGTCTTTGAAATACCCTGCATCTTGTGTTCCAGGTTGCTGCACATTCTAATAGAAGCAGTGCAAGAATCACTTTCACCTCTACTAGTGCAGACTGTTAATCTATTAGTCCTTGTGTGCCCCCAAGCTAGCAGTTTTCCGTCCCACCTAACCCTGCCTCGATAGCATCAGCAAATATTCTTTCACCATTTCTATTTAAATGTGTCCCATCAGTGTATAAGCAATCTCTCCTGTTAACAAGGAGAATGGAAAACAAGATGCAGGGTATTTAGGAGGCAGCAAAGGAAGTAAGCAAACCCTTAGCCATAATTATGAGAGCTCCCTTGGACTCAGTGGAGGTACCCATGGACTGGAGATGTGCAAATATGACCCCAATTCACAAAGGAGGATCAAAGGCTGACACAAGTAATTATAGACCTGTGAGTTTAACTTCTGTTGCTCGAAAATTAATGGAGGCACTGGTTAAAGAAGCACTGCAGGATCATCTAGGCAAGACTTCAGTTATAGCTCGGACACAGCATGGTTTTGTTAAGGGGTTTTCCTACCTGACCAATTTGATTGGATACTATGATTCAGTCACAAAAGAACTGGATGCAGGGAATAACTTTGATATTATATACTTGGATCTTAGAAAGGCTTTTGATACTGTTGCACATGGAAAACTGCTGCACAAAATGGAGCAGTGTGGTATTGGAGGCAAATTGCTGCTATGGATAAAGGGGTGGTTGAGGGGGAGAAGACAGAGAGTGGTAATCAATGGACACTGCTCATCGTGGACTAATATTATTAGTGGAGTCCCGCAGGGTTCAGTATTGGGTCCATTATTGTTTTCTGTATTTATAAATGATATTGAGGATGGTATATCAAGCTTAATGTCAAAGTTTGCAGACGATACGAAGGTTGGCAGGGTTGTCAAGGACACTACTTACACTACGCTGCTGCAACAGCATCTGGAAAGGTTGAGCAGATGGGCTGAGAGGTGGCAAATGAAGTTTAACATTGACAAATGTAAAGTACTACATATGGGAAACAGCAACGCCAGAGCAACGTATCAACTCTGTGGTATTACACTGACAGTGGTAGAGAAATAAAGGAACCTGGGGGGGTTGTGCAGGCAGATATGAAGTTCTCTGAGCAGTGCACGGGAAAAATATGAATTTCTCTGAGCAGTGCAGACGTGCTGCAAGGGTAGGCCACTTAGAGTACTGTATACAGGTCTAGAGGCTTCATTTCAAGAAGCAGGTAGTGCTGCTGGAACGAGTACAGAGAAGGGCAACAAGAGTAGTGAATGGAACAAAGGGGTGCTCTTACGAAGAAAGGTTCAAGTTTTGCAAATTACAGTGTTTGGAGACTAGGCACCAGCGAGGTGATCTGATAGAGGTGTATAAAGCCTTGAATGGTTTGAACATGCTTAATGCTGATGGGAGTCTTCCTCTTGCTCAGAATAATCATCTGAGAGGGCATAAATTCAATTTGAGGAAAGACAGATGTAGGACAGACGTGCGGAAATTTGCCTTTAGCCAGCGGGTGGTTGTTTGGTGGAACAGGCTTCCATCCCTTGTCGTGGAAGTTGATAGCCTAAATAAGTTTAAGGCTCAGCTGGACAGGTATTTCGAATGAACAGAGGGGTGAAGTGGAAGTGGTTATTTTTCATTTATTTATTTATTTTGGCTGATGCTGCCTAATTTTACTTTCTTGCATCAAATGCCTCTACTAATGCTAATGTTAATGCCAGCACAGACCAGGTTGAAAAAAATTCTACCGCTTGAGCCTTGCACAATCTATCCAGGGCCGAATTGATGGACAAGGCTCTCATTATGTACTCCCTCCTATCGTGTTTGGTCAGAATTACAGATAATTTGAAATTCAACCCTAATTCACGGCTTGTATACTAATTGGTTATATACTAATTAGTAGTAGAAGACGAAATGCAGAAGGCATAATTCCTTATGGGTTTGGGTAATTAACTATATAATATCGGTGTAGATACACCATAGTTTACCCATACATTTGGACTACGTGTATAGTGTAAAAGGCATCGTTTTAATTGTATCTGATATTGTGGGTCCCTTCATAACTATATTGCTGGTATTGCTCTACTTCAAATAAATAATGCTTCTCTAGTTGTTTGTTTGTTGTTTGGTTTTTAAGAGCATTAGCAACTAAGGCCATATTGCTCCGGTATATGTGGTGGTCACACCCTGACCTTTCCGCATCCTCCGTATTTAGTGGTGAGGGGCTCGAAACCCGGTCTAATCAAGAAGCGTGTGCTACGCACTCTTGTTCCTTCCCACCTGGCTATGTAGGCACCGCTTCTCTAGTAGTAAAGACTACACTTATTTATTTTCTGAGGACAGTATCACCCAGACGATCGTTTCGAAGCTAGTGTGAATTGAATGTGATAAAAAACCCATTCGACCAAATCTATTAAACCAAACAAATGAGTTATAAAATTCAAACCTATATCATGGAACTGTTTTGATGAGAGCCTAAGAGGTCTAGATTTTTATCAAGAAAACTGAATTTTGTAATAAACGAAAAAAAACCCAGGCGCTTTTTTTATTTTTCAATAACTAAAACCAGTACTTTAAATGAACCTTATCTACAACCAAACTGTACAGAAGAGATGTCTCTCCGCACCATTTCAGAAACTTATCAGACCCTAAACGCCATTTTTCCAACTGTAAAAACCTTTGCCTGGAAGCAGACATTGTTTGTTTCAAGTCGAAAAGAGATCCCCTAAAGGATCCAAACCTTTTCCGTTTCCGAAGATTCCACACATGATATTTTGCCTCTGTAATTAAAAATATCGTGAACATTTTTTCTTGACCAAGGGATGATCGAATTGCAAGTAAATTACCTCCTCCAGTGTGAACTGTCTTATCCTCAAAAATCTACAAGTTCTCTTCCAAACTTCCTGCGCGAATCGACAGTAATAAAATAAATGGTACGCATAATCTGTTGCCTGTCTGACTAAATCTATACGTGATATCGTTCACTGGTATGTTTCCGTAACCAACCTTCCACCAAAAATCAATACGCGATGGGTGGTTTCCGCCAATTTTTAGATTTTTAAAAAACAACTGCGCATTATAGTTTCCTAAATTTGGCTTTTCTGAGTTAAACAGAAAAGTTTAACTTTTTTAACTTTTAAACCCCCCCTTAAAAGGATCTATATCTTTCTCCCTTAACTGCGTGCACATATCCCGAATTTTTTTTTAATATATAGGAATTGTCTCTGCTTTTGACCCTAGATAATTGCCGCCTTTAATTAAGGCTGTATTAAATCCCATAAAATATTTTATCAGTACCGCTACTAAATGGTTAGATCGCACCATATTAGCCACGTCCAGCAGTCTCTTACAGCTACACCTCAAATTAATTTTTGGAATACTTATTCCTCCATCTTCCCACAGTAAAAATAAAAATTTCTGCCCTGTCCCTTGCCGTTTTCCTCCCCATAGAAACTGAAATGTTGGAATGTAAAATCGTCTCATTGTCCTAGCTGTGATTCCTGTTATAAACACCGTGTATAAGATTTTAGGAAGAATTACGGTTCTAACAATAATGGATTTGTTCTCAAAAGAAAATTGTCCCACTTCCCAGTCTTTTAAACTTTCCCGTATTTTAGTGGTGAGCCCTCCTACAGTTAGCATGGGACTCTCTCTAAACAGAATTCCCAATATTTGAATCGATTTATTCGACTCCACTTCTAGTTGTGGTAAAGGCCGATGTACCCATTCCCCTAACAATTTTATCCTGGTTTTATCTTCGTTTATGTTTAACCCCGACTTTTTACCAAAAGAAGTAACGAGGGACATAAATTCTTCAACCGCATAACTCGTAGTGAGAGTGGCGGTAACATCATCCACATACACTTACACTGCTCTGCCGGCTTTCGCAATGGTATCCCCTGAATGGCCTCAGTTCTGTTTATTCTACCCAGTAGTGGTTCTAGTGCTAACGTAAATAACAAAGGACTAGGCGAACATCCTTGTTTTACTCCCCTATCAATTTTAATGTTTTTCGAAATTTCTCCATTTATCAAAAGTCGAGTGCTTCTACGTGTATATAGATTTCTCAGGACTGTAAACAACTAAGATCCTATGTTCGAATCTTTAATTATAGAGAAAAGGTAGTCGTGGTCGATTCTATCGAAAGCATTTTCTAGGTCGATTGCCACTAACGCTAAATTGTAACTCTTTCGTTTCCGATATTCTAATATATCTTTTAATAGCCAAAGGTTATATTCTATCCGTCTCCCCGGTATACCGTAGCACTGTGTGCTTTTAACTACCTGGGATACGTCGCGTTTTAACTTATTTATCGAAATCTTTGCAAATATTTTGTAGTCACAATTAGCCAACGTTATAGGTCTTCAGTTAGCAATTTTCGTTAAATCCCGTCCATGCTTTGGAATGAAAGTAGTATAGGCATTAAAAAGCCTTCGGGTACAACCCCTTCCTGAAAAAAATTGTTAAAGATGGCCAGAAGAATAGGCGCTAACAAGTTCCGAAATTTTTTATAAAATTCAACCCCCAAACCATCCGGTCCCGGCACGCGTCGTAATTTACATGATTTTATAGCCACAATTAGATCCCCCATAATTATTTCCCTGTCCTGTAATGCTTTTCTCGGGTGTGAATTGTCCAATCGTCCAAATGAAGTTGTTTCTCTCTTTTTTCTGCAAAGCAAGCCCTTTTTCATAGTAATTTACAAAACTATCCATAATAGTTAGCGTTGTTGAATGTGTGGTGTCATCGTCTTTAATTTTCTGAACCGTTTTGGCTAAATTATTTAGCCGTAGTCTTCTTTGGTAAAACGCAACTGAAGGACTATCAGCCTCCCTAAATTTCAGCTGTATTTTTCGCGCCGTTTCTTTCTCTTCTTCCAATATTATACCGTCAATAATCGCTTGTACTTCTGATGTTGCCCTTTCATCACCGCACCTTTGGTAAATTCTTTTTTCTTGTAAGAGATCTTTCAGTCTATTTCTGCGTTGTTCGTTTCTTTCCTTAATTTTGGTGTAATAAAATGATTTAGCACTTTTTTTTAATATTCGCCCACATTTCCCACTCATTTCACCACCTTGCTCTACTATCATTTTAATAACTGTTGGAAAGTCCCAATCCTCTCTCTCCAGAACTGATGGGTTGAGCTTCCAATAGCCTTTACCCAGACTAACGTTCGTAAATAAATCTCCCTTCCACATTACTGCCATGTGATCTGAAACTTGTCGACCTCCCGCAAATTTCATATGCCGTATCATTGTTATCTTATCCTTC
Source organism: Mastigoproctus giganteus (assembly GCF_048544385.1). Lineage (NCBI taxonomy): Eukaryota > Metazoa > Arthropoda > Arachnida > Uropygi > Thelyphonidae > Mastigoproctus > Mastigoproctus giganteus. The sequence goes on from NC_143588.1 coordinate 2,695,056, forward strand.
AACTGACTTGTTGCATAAATGCGATCTATCCTAGTTCCTATATTATTGGCTATTCTCGTGGCCGCTCGTTTCCCCGGATTTTTTCCCTCCAGACGTCTACCAAGTCCAATTTAGTACAAACCTCGATTAATTCACGAACCCTCCCTGTACCATGATGCGGGATACCCGCCAGAATTTTGTCCATAATGGGGTCAGGAACGCAGTTCCAGTCCCCTGCTATTACAACCCATTGCACCCCCCCTGATATAGTTTCCCAGTCGCTGAAACAGAGTTTTCCTTTCTAAAGTGGAATTTGGCTTAGACACAGATTCGTCTAATTGTGCATCCCCCATAAATCCAATCCACTGCAACAACCCGTCCTTCTATATCCCTACCCGCCAGTCGTACAGTCCATAAAATTGGAGGAACCACTACTATTCCCACTCCTGCAGATCGATTTGTCCCAAAACTCCAAAATCCTCACAACCGGTATCTCTTTTGAAACTGCTGGATGTCTGCTATACTTGCGAAGTGGGTTTCTTGTAGAAACCAAATCTTCACCCCCCCCCATGTTCATCATAATTTGCCATATCATCCTTTGTTTGTGAACCGCTCTCGAGACCCTGTACATTTAAGGACATAAATGTTATTCCGGACATTATGAGCAGAACTTTACTAGAACTTCTGCTAAGATATTCCTATGTTCAGCATTTAACTTTAATTTGTTATTGATGAGCAACACAGTGAGATCTCCAACATTCTTGTTTCTAATATTGAAAATAACGAAATCTCCCCAAGCGAACTGTATACAGGGTGATTCACTACCAGTACGACAAACTTGCAGGAGGTGTAGGGGGCACAAAGACGAATCGGAATCACATAGGATCGCAGGGTCCGAAATGCCTTCGTCATGCGATAGAGGACGTTGAACGGTAGGTCGCGTGAACAGCGATCCCGCTGGAAGTCAGCATTTGTGAACCGTTTCTGTTGAAGAAACCAAGTAGCAAAAGTCCTCCGGAGTGGATAATCCGCAGGCTCCGATGTTTGGACGCGTTGAACTCATTGGGTTTGTTGACAGTATCCTCCATACAGTGGATTGGGAAATATCCAATCGTTGGCCTATCGCTCGAGTATTCGTACTCGGATTGCCTTCTGCAAGACGTAGGACATTCACTTCATTGTCTGGCGTCCTCGTCGTTCGCTACCGATTCATGGTACCTCTCGTGAAACAACCAGTCTCAGGTAACCTTCTGTGCACACGTGCGAAAATCATATGATGAGGAGCACGCCTGTGCCGGAGAAGTTCCTGGTACAAGCGCAGAGCGGCGCGCCCGATACAGTCCACAGCTCCACACGCGAGGTGCATGTTGGCTAGTTTTAGCATTAGCATTTAGCATTAGGTAGAGGCATTTGATGCAAGAAAGCAAGCTTATGCAGCATCAGCCAAAAAAAAAAAAATAATAATAATAAATAAATAAAATAAAAAAAAAGAAACCACTTCCACTTCACCCCTCTGTTGTTCAAAATACCTGTCCACCTGAGCCTTACACATATTTAGGCTATCAACTTCCACAACAACGGATGGAAGTCTGTTCCACCAACCAACCACCCACTGGCTAAAGGCAAATTTCCGCACGTCTATCATACATCTGTCTTTCCTCAATTTGAATTTATGCCCTCTCAGGTGATTATTCTGAGCGGGAGGAAGAATCCCATCAGCATTGAGCATGCTCAAACCATTCAAGGCTTTATACACTTCTATCAGATCACCTCGCTGGTGCCTAGTCTCCAGACACTGTAATTTGCAAAACTTAAGCCTTTCTTCGTAAGAGCAACCCTTTGTTCCATTCACTAATTCTGTTCCCCTTCCCTGTACTCATTCCAGCAGCTCTACATCCTTCTTGAAATGAGGCCTCCATATATGTATACAGTACTCTAGGTGTGGCCTTACCATTGCCTTATACAAGGGAATAATCACCTCCTTATCCCTGGTAGAAAAATTCCTATATATCATTGACAATACACTATGAGCTACTCTTGCAACCCGTCTGCACTGCTCAGAGAATTTCATATCTGCCTGCTCAACAACCCCCCGGTCCCTTCCATTCTCTACCACTGTCAGTGTAGTACCACAAAGTTGATACGTTGCTCTGGGGTTGCTGTTTCCCATGTGTAGTACTTTACATTTGTCAATGTTAAACTTCATTTGCCACCTCTCAGCCCATCTGCTCAACCTTTCCAGATCCTGTTGCAGCAGCATAGCGTCAGTAGTGTCCTTGACAACCCTGCCTACCTTTGTATCGTCTGCAAACTTCGAAATTAAGCTTGATATACCATTATCAATATCATTTATGAATACAGAAAACAATAATGGACCCAACACTGAGCCCTGAGGGACTCCACTAATAACATCAGTCCACGACGAGCAGTGTCCATTGATTACCACTCTCTGTCTTCTTCCCCTCAGCCACCCTTTATCCACAGCAGCAATTTGCCTCCAATGACACACTGCTCCGATTTGTGCAGCAGTCTTCCATGTGCAACAGTATCAAAAGCCTTTCTAAGATCCAAGTATATAATATCAAAGTTATTCCCTGCATCCAGTTCCTTTGTGACTGCATCATAGTATCCAACCAAATTGGTCAGGCAAGGCTTCCCCTTAACAAAACCATGCTGGTCCGAGCTATAACTGAAGTCTTGTCTAAATGATCCTGCGGTGCTTCTTTAACTAGTGCCTCCATTAATTTTCCTGGAACAGAAGTTAAACTCACAGGTCTATAATTACTTGTGTCAGCCTTTGATCCCCCTTTGTGAATTGGGGTCACATACCCACAGACTGGAGATGTGCAAATGTGACCCCAATTCACAAAGGTCCAAGGACCTTTGTGAATTGGGGTTACATTTGTGAATTGGGGAATTCACATCAGGGAATTGGGGACCACAAAGGACCCCAATTCCCTGAGTCCAAGGAAGCTCTCATAATTATGGCTAAGGGTTTGCTTACTTCCTCTGCTGCCTCCTTTAATATAACTGGATGGATCCCATCCACCCCAGGTGCTTTTCTTGTGTTTATCTTCAACAATTTCACCTCCACTTTACCCTCAGTTATTACAAGATTCTCTAGCTTACTGCTAGAGTTGAATACACCTCTGGCTTTCTCCTCGCTAAATAATTCCTCATGTGTGAATGTCGATGCAAAATATTCATTTAGTTTGTTAGCTACCTGAGCAGGATCATCAACAGTTGACTCTTCGATATCAAGAGGTCCAATCTGATTCATACCCTTCCTTCTAGAGTTTGCATAAGTAAAGAACTCATTGCTGTTTTTCTTTGCATCCCTTGCCAAAGATTTCTCGTAATCTGCCTTCGCCTGCCTAACTTCCTTTGTAACTTGGTTACAGATCAACTTGTATCTATCATAGGCTTCTGTGTCACGTGTTAATTTGTATGTATCCCATGCATTTTTCTTTTTTGCATGTCTCATTAGTTCATCTGACATCCATTTAGGCCTAAACCTTGAACAATATTTCTTGGTTGGTATGTAAAGTCTAGTAGCTTCCAAGATAAGTTCTTTGAATGCTTCCCATTTTGCATTTGCTGTTGGTAACATCATCAGTTGTTCCCACTGTATAGAATTTAAATACTGTCTCAGTCCATCGTAGTCGCCTTTACGAAAGCAATAACCCTTCCCTTTACCACTAATGGTAGTTACCTCTTTGAGTAAATCCCACTTCAGCACACTGTGGTCACTGCCCCCTAGTGGTTCATTTAGCTGCAGATTCTTAATGCATGAAGAATCACTGCTGATAAGAGTATTCCTCCCTCTAGTTGCCTCCCGAACATGCTGATGTAGAAAACAATCATCCAATAAATCCACAAATGCCTTGCTAGTGTGTGAGTGACCAACCCACAAATTCCAGTCAATATCTGGGAAATTAAAATCTCCCATTATAAGACTCTCTGATTTACTGGCCCACTCTATTTCCCTGTACAGTTTCTTATTATACTCATCAGAGTCATTAGGCCTATAGCACACTCCTACTCTCAATTTTGATCTCCCAATGCTTATATCACACCAAACTGACTCCACACTGCACTGTCCAGCGATGTCGACTGGCTTCACTACCTTGGATTTTGTGTGTTTCTTAACTAATAGCATAACCTCTCCTCCCTTCCTAATCTGTCTATCCTTTCTGTAGACCTTGTACACCCCAAATTCCAATTCTGCATTCCTTTTAGCTGTGTGACACCACGTCTCTCATATACCAACAATATCTGCCTTTGATGTTTTGCGCAATACCTCAAATTCATCAAATTTATTTACCAAACTCCTAGCATTGCTGTACATGCAAGTATACATGCACCTGTTCCCATTCTTAGCTACCCTAACACAACCCATGTGTTTACTTGTACCGCAATGACTCCTAGCAGTCTCTGAAATATCCGGCATCTTGTTCCTGCAGTTCAACCTTTTAATACTCGTCCATCCTACTACCTTGGGAACCTTTGTGCAAATGCTCACTTTCAGCGGGATCGCTGTTCAAACGACCTCCCGTTCAACTTCCTTTACCGAAATTCGTCTTTGTGCCCCCTACACCTCCTGCAAGTTTATCGCACTGGTAGTGAATCACCCTGTATTTACTACTTCACCCTCTTCGTTTTCATTCCAAAGAAAAATAGGTTCTCCTCGAGTTTGAACAATTTCCGGCAAGCTTCGACTATATTCCCTGTATTCTTTTGTGTTTCCTACTACATTTAACCATTCTATTCCTTCGTATTCCCTCGTTTGTATGCCATCTGAATCCGAATCAGACCCCGATAGTGTTTTGCAATCTTTCTTACCGCCTGACAAAATTGATACCTCTTCCCCCTCTATTTGTTTTGTTTCGGTCCCTTCTTGAATTTCCTCTGTTCCCCCTTTTGCTCTTTTAGTTTTATCGCTTATTTCTTCCTTCTCTCTCCGGTAATGTACATTTCTTACTGTATTTTCCGCTTTCATGTCGTCGGTTAGTTCCGCGTGTTCTGATTGTGTTGTCGACATATCGTACGCTGTTGTAAACGTTGGTGTGATTTCTTTAATATGCATCTCACTCCTCTGCGCTACCATTGTGTCCGCGCTCTCAGCGTTAGGCATATCTTTTGGCGGCTCGCTCGCTTTCTGCTATCCTCCCCCCAGCAGCAACTCTTTCGTGCCTTCCGGGCATTGAATGAATTTATGCGTGGAAGCGCCGCACTTTTTACAATTTTTAAGGCAGTTGCCCGTAATATACCCTGTGCCATTGCAAATAAAACAACGTGATTTTTGGCATTCTGCTCCCAAATTGCCTTTAGTAAACTCCACACCTGAAACAAACTTTCTGAACTCCTGGGTAATTTATTAATAACCTATGACCATCAAATCGATGATGTTTGGCACGAGCGTTTTTATGTCAATATGAATTTTCACCGTACCTGTTTCTACGTCTGGCCATTCCTCATATTCTTTCCTGTGAATCTTAACAACCTTACCAAACTTGTTAAAAAGCTCTCGACAGGATATTAGACATTTCTACCGGAAACCTGTCAATAGCAACCACTTTGCGTATGTTACCAATTTGCACAGGTTTGATCATGACATTTCTAATATAAAACCCTTTCAAAACGTCGGTAATGGAGTTATTTCTGCCCTGGTAATGGAGTTAATCCTTTTATCTCGTGAACCGAAACAACCTGGGTCACTCGCCGCATTACCTCTCTAATTGGACAAACCTCTGTAGTCTGAAATTGTACTGTTCTTTCTCTTAAAAAGAACTGTGCCATAATTAATCTCGGTTCCTTAAGGAAAATGAATAGTTAAAAATCCCGTGTCCTGCCTGACACCAGCAAAACGAAAATACCTAACTTGGCAGAAATAAATTTCAAAGACACCTAAAGTAAAAGAAAATCAAATCACTTACTACCCTCTCAAAGTAGTTTCCCCACAAGGGGGTTACCTCAGCTGGAAGGATCGCCGCTAACCTCTTGATACGATCGGACACTTTCCTCAATCTTCAGAACGAGTAGAACACGTCTGAAAGAAAGAAACACAAACCGCCCTCTGACGATCGTTTCGAAGCTATTTGTATGTATGTATGTGAATATCTACTCGATTATCCACTTGTCCCTATTAGACTTAGAAAAGCAAAAAGTAGAGGGAAAGTTATAGTAGGAGCGGAAGAGGAAGCGGAACGATGCAGAAGAAGAATGAAAGGGACAGTAACTCCTTCAACTCACACCACTCAAAAACTCATAAATTCCTCGAATAGGCAACGCTTCTCCAGTAGAAAAGACTGTTATTACCTATTCTCGGAAACTCCGTGATTATCCGGCTCCCCTGGCGACCGTTACAAAACTCTTCGTCTATCATCAGTGGGCGGGCAGGTACCCAGGTAATGCAACATGCCATTACAGTTGCGAAGTTATTTCAACAAATGAGAGATACCAAATGGTGTTGGTAATAACGTATCAGAAGCCTAAATACAAAAGGCATAATTCCTTATGGGTTTTGATAATTAACAATATAATATCAGTGTAGATACACCATAGTTTTCCAATAAATTTGAACTACGTATGTAGTGTTAAAGGCATCGTTTTAATTGTATCTCGTATTGTGGGTGCCTTCACAACGAGATAGCTGGTATTGCACTACTTCAAATAAATAACGCTTCTCTACTAGTGAAGACTACTGTTATTTATTTTCAGAGGATACCACCACCCAGACGATCGTTTCGAAGCTTCATTATCAGTAGGCAGACAAATACCCTGGTAATGCAACATGCCATCACAGTTGCCGAAGCCCGCCCACTGATGATGAAGCCCACTAGCTTCGAAAAGATCGCCTGGGTGGTAGTATCCTCTGAAAATAAATAACAGTAGTCTTCACTACTAGGGAAGCGTTATCTATTTGAAGTAGTACAATACCAGCTATCTCGTTCTGAAGGCACGCACATAATGAGATACAATTTAAACGATGCCTTTTACACTACATACGTATTTCAAATTTATGGATAAACTATGGTGTATCTACACCGATATTATTATTATGATTAGCCATATGGTGCAAAGGAAGCCTGAGGCTTAGGCTGCACCAGCCAAAAAAAATCCCATGTTACCCTGAGAAAAAGGGAGAGAGAGAGAGAGAGAGAGTCAGAAATAGAAGGGAATCACCAAGAAGGCAAGAAAGAGAAGAATGATGGTATCCAGCTCAGGACCCTAGAATTGCCAAGCCCATATACTCATCAGATGTTAGCCCCTGAGGCAGTGTACATTCAGTAATAAATGAACTCAACAATGAATCCGTGAATTGGACTGAGGGTGCAATTGCGTGTATGTTTTAGCTATTTAAATATTTTCACCAATGCTGGAGAAATAAGGAGCAATGTAATGTGTTTTTAGTTAAGTTGGAAAATTAGCCAAAGTGTTACACAAAAAGCCCAATATTTTTTATTTTTTTTTGAAATATTTTTTATTTTAACCATTTGACTAAGTCTCGTCTCACGTAACGTTCGCCTGTGTTAACTCTCGCTTCCAGGCATTGTTCCTTTTTAACTATGATTGCTTTATTCGCTTGTTTTATTTGCTAATCTAATATTGATATTATTTCATTACATCAAAATATATCTAGGAATTTCCTGTCATAATTATATTTCAGTTGATTAATTCATTATAAACGGTTTCGTAGTTAGGCGAGCCGCGTATTATATTCGAACACGCGCCATTCCTACGAATTTGAACAAAGAAGGTGGTGGGTACGCTGCGTATTCTTCACTTTATAATGAGTTCCGCTGAGAAAAAAGGTGATGTTATGACTAAGCGTGGCGAAGAAAAGTCCTCAGAGAAGGAAAAGGGGCAAGGGGATGTGAAATCTGATACCAGTCCTCATAAAAGATCAGCATCCGAGGTAAGCGTGATTTTTCCATGTTCAGATAGAGACATGCTTATACCTGAGAGTGTGTGTGCCAGTCGGCTTCGTTTTGATATTGCTGTTTAGGTATTGGCGCGAATAGATTCATCACTGTTCTGTATCCCCCTTAAAGGAAGCATTATTGACACGTGAATATATATTTTAAGTGTACGAGATGTATATATTTTATTAATTATTCTTATTTTAAAGGCTTTGTGAAATGTTTTGAGTACTCAACGACGAATTAAGATTTTTAAAAGTAATTCCCAGCAAGACGTTTTTGTTCTCAATCTCGCATGCAGCGGAAATTGAGAAATAAAGGTAAATAATTGAAATAATATATATATAATGTGTGATTTGTAACATAAAGTGTGTAAAAGTGGAACTGAAGAGTACACAAGGTGCCTGAACTAAGAGAAGTAAGGGAACTGAACTAAGGGATAGTCGAAACTGGAAGGGAAGTAGTGAAAACGTGAAAGAATTCACTAGGTTTTTCAAATTCTTTCACTTTTTCACCACTATTTCACTTCCAGTTTCGACTATCCCTTACATTTCTATTAGTTCAAGCACCATGTGTACTTTTCCATTTTCACAGACACTTTATTTATGTTACAAGCCACACATTATTTATATCCTTCTGCTTCCTTTACTGCTGCGCTGCGCGTTTTGGAGCATCAGACATGATAACTTTTATTTTTCTTTTTTCTGCTTATTTTGCTTCTTAACAGTTTAATATTACCACTATTTATTTATTTATTTATTATTATTATTTTTTTTTAATTTGTCAGGCTCAGAAAATCCTTTGAGTATTAAGAAAGCTATAGACATTTTTTGATATACTTATTGGAGGTTTTTTTTTTTTTTTTGTACAATGAGAACTACAGGAAAGAAATAAACCAAAACTGTATTAGTAGTGGCAAATGATGCAAGAAAGCAAGCTTATAGACAAAAATTTTGCACATCGTGTAGAGGTGTTGGGGGAATATAAATAAGTTGTAAGGCCTATTTTCACATACAGATATTAAATCAGGGTTAAAACAAAAAAATAAAACCCCAGAAATGAATGTATTATGTAAGATCATTCAGAAATCATTGCAAGAAAGTTGGGAGTTCTAGGTAAGAGATAATGTGAAATTGATTCCCATAAATATTGTTCAAGGTTTAGGCCTAAATGGATGTCAGATGAACTAATGAGACATGCAAAAAAGAAAAATGCATGGGATACATACAAATTAACACGTGGCACAGAAGCCTATGATAGATAAAGTTGATATGTAACCAAGTTACAAAGGAGGTTAGGCAGGCAGAAGGCAGATTATGAGAAATCTTTGGCAAGGGATGCAAAGAAAAATATCAGTTCTTTACTTATGTAAACTCTAGAAGCAAGGGGATGAATCAGATTGGTCCACTTGATATGAATGGTTCAACTGTTGATGATTCTGCTCAGGTAGCTAACAAACTAAATGAATATTTTGCATCGACATTCACACACGAGCAGTTATTCAGCGAGGGGAATGCCAGAGGTGTATTCAACTCTGGCAGTAAGCTAGATAATCTTGTAATAACTGAGAGTAAAGTGGAGGAGAAATTGTTGAAGATAAACACAAGAAAGGCACCTGGGGTGGATGGGATCTATCCAGTTATATTAAAGGAAGTAAGCAAATCCTTAGCCATAATTATGAGAGCTTCCTTGGACTCAGGGGAGGTACCCATGGACTGGAGATGTGCAAATGTGACCCCAATTCACAAAGAAGGATCAAAGGTTGACACAAGTAATTATAGACCTGTGAGTTTAACTTCTGTTCCAGGAAAATTAATGGCGGCACTGGTTAAAGAAGCACTGCAGGATCATTTAGACAAGACTTCAGTTATAGCTCGGACCAGCATGGTTTTGTTAAGGGGCAGTCTTGCCTGACCAGTTTGATTGGATACTATGATGCAGTCACAAAGGAACTGGATGCAGGGAATAACTTTGATATTATATACTTGGTCTTAGAAAGGCTTTTGATACTGTTGCACATGGAAGACTGCTGCACAAATCGGAGCAGTGTGTCATTGGAGGTAAATTGCTGCTATGGATAAAGGGGGTGGTTGAGGGGCAGAAGACCGAGAGTGGTAATCAATGGACACTGCTTGTCCTATACTCATGTTATTAGTGGAGTCCTTCAGGGTTCAGTTTTGGGTCCATTATTGTTTTCTGTATTTATAAATAATATTGATGATGGTATATCAAGCTTAAGGTCCAAGTTTGCAGACGATACAAAGGTTGGCAGGGTTGTTAAGGACACTACTGACACTATGCTGGTGCAACAGGATCTGGAAAGGTTGAGCAGATGGGCTGAGAGGTGGCAAATGAAGTTTAACATTGACAAATGTAAAGTACTACATATGGGAAACAGCAACCCCAGAGCAAAGTATAAACTCTGTAGTACTACACTGACAGTGGTAGAGAACAAAAAGTACCTGGGGGTAATTGTGCAGGCAGATATGGAGTTCTTTGAGAAGTGCAGACGGGCTGCAAGGGTAGCTCATGGTGTCTTGTCAATGATATGCAGGAATTTTTCTAGCATGGATAAGGAGGTGATTATTCCCTTGTATAAGGCAATGGTCAGGCCACACCTTGATTACTTGAGTCTGGAGGCCTCATTTCAAGAAGGATGTAGAGCTGCTGGAACGAGTACAGAGAAGGGCAACAAGATTAGTGAATGGAACAAAGGGTTGCTCTTACGAAGAAAGGCTTAAGTTTTGCAAATTAGTGTCTGGAGACTAGGCACCGGCGAGGTGATCTGATAGAGGTGTATAAAGCCTTGATTGGTTTGAGCATGCTCAATGCTGATGGGATTCTTCCTCTTGCTCAGAATAATCGCCTGAAAGGGCATAAATTCAAATTGGAGAAAATCAGATGTAGGATAGATGTGCGGAAATTTGTCTTTAGCCAACCGGGTAGTTGGTTTGTGGAACCGACTTCCATCCCTTGTTGTGGAAGTTGATAGCTTAAATAAATTTAACGCTCAGCTGGACAGATTTTTCGAACAAAAGGAGGGGTGAAGTGGAAGGGTTTTTTTTTTTTTTTTTTTGGCTGATGCTGCATAAGCTTGCTTTCTTGCATCATATGCCTATGCTAATGCTAAAATAGTTGGGTAAAAAATAGAACGTATATATATCAACAGACTACAGAACATAAGATTAGTGAAAAGAGAGACTTTGTGCCAAAAGGCATTATGAGCTTGGGAAGACTTAAATTAAGGCTGATGGATGCAATTAAGATGGAAAACTGGATTTAATGAGCTTAATGTGGAAAAGCATGGTTTTATGTTTAATTGAAATGTTTTGTAAATATGTGATCTGGCAATATTTGATTGAGAATATCTTAGAAAAATAAAGAACAGTTAAAATTGTATACATCATATTAACTGCTGTGCAATCGCATTAGCTTTTCCACTCATTTCAAGAAATCACCTGAACAATATATTGTCGGAATTCACATATATATGTGAATTTAAGTGCAGAAGAACCGAATTAAATTGTTGGTCAATTTTTTTTTTTTAGTGAAATTTGCATAAATAGAATTGCATTGTGTGTTCATATTATAAGTAAATCATTTCTGCACTCATTCAATACAAACCTTGGGTTTTGGCAGTTAGCTGCATTGTATATGTATTTATATAAGTCAATATAGTATAATGAAAAATAATTTTTTGTTAGTAAGATTACAAACCATATAGCAAAATATGCATTCATATTTTATGAAATCTGGATGATACTATATTTAATCTTCTGGCCTCGCAATAACTGATAGAACAACATTGGAAATGGATATTTTTCAAAATCGTGGTATAGATGGTGACTGCCCTTGACTAATGCATCCTTGTACATTTCTGACAGAATCTCCTTTATCGTTTGATTCAATTACTGCTCATCTCAGTTGCCAAAATTATTCGCCAGACGATTCCTTTTTACTTCAAAGGTGGTACTTGTGCATATGTCTGTTTCGATATTCCCCGTCAGAGACCTGGTAATTTGGAATCTCCTTTCTATCTTCTCTGGCTTAAAATCTCTCTACCTCATTGTGTCAAATTCATCTGTTGTCTACCATTCTCCCAACTGCATTAATCACTTGGAGCTCTTTGGCTTCCTCCAGTCCAACTTTTGTAACAGTGAGGTGATTTTCTTTGTTGATTTTAATGTTCACAACTCCAGCTGGCTTCCGTTTTCTAGTCACACTGGCCCAGCTGGTCGAGATGATGAGGCTTTTGCAATTGCTAAAGACCTTGCACAGATTGTTCATTAACCCACCAGAATACTGGACAATTCTAATCATACAGCCTTGATATTTTTATAATACGCTTGATATTTTTATCATAAACAACACTTCTAAGTACACGGTTGTAGTGACTGGTCCTTTAGGCACCTTAGATCACTACTTGGCGATTGTCTCTTCTCCAATGGAGCCTTTATCTGATGGTTATTCCGAACGTCATGTTGTTTGGCATTACAAGAATGCAAAATGGAATGACCTGCGAAATTTCTTTTCCTTGGTCGGACTGCTGTTTCAAAACTTCTTATGTCAACATTTGCTCAGATTGTTTGTTTGCAAATTTTTTAGGTGCATTAGCATGGCAATAATGTGCCAACATTTGCTCAGATTGTCAGTGAAATTATTCTTGTAGGAATGGATTCCTTTATTCCACACTCCACTATAATATCTCGTCCTTTATCTAAACCTTGGTTTTCCAATAAATGTGCTAAGGCCATCAGGAGAAGAAAGTTGCATATCATAATTTGCTTGTTTCCAATTCTTCAGTTTCATATTCTGCCTACACCAAAGTTCGCAACAATCGTAAAGCTGTTATTAATCAGTCCGAAGTAGATTTTGAACAGGCTAAGAGTAGAAAACTTGCTTTTTGCCCTAATGGTAGCCGAGCATTCTGGTCTCTTGCCAAAGCTATTGGCCTCAACTTTGCCTCAACTTTTGCCCATCTCTGCTCCCACCACTGTCAAAACCAGATGGTTCTATTGTCACTTCAGCTGACCTGCTAGCATCACATTTTTCTTCCAACTCATCTATTAATGTTGTTGGTAAACACCTCCCATCATTCCCAACATACTCCATTCAATGCCTCCTCTGGTCTTCCATCAAAAGGATGTCAGAAGGATTTTGATGAATCTTGATGCTAAGAAAGCTCCAGGTCTTGATGGTATTTCTCCACTTGTTTTCAAAACCTGTGCTCCTGAACTTACTCCTGTTCTTTGCTGCCTTTTTTCACTTTCTTATTCCAAAGGTGTTTTTCCTTCTGCTTGGAAATTTTGCTAATATCCAGCTAGTACCTAAAAAAGGGTACAAAAGGTGATATAGTTGTACACGTTGGCACTAATGATATTAAGAGTAGAAGACCAGCGGAATTACTTAACAAGTACAGGTCACTGTTGAAAAAAAGCCCTGAATTAGGGTTGAATTTGAAAGTGTCTGCAATTCTGCCCAGACACGATAGGAGGGAGTATGTGATGAGAGCCCTGTCGATCAATTCGGCCCTGGAAAGATTGTGCAAGGCTCAAGGGGTGGAATTTTTTTTTCAGCCTGGTCTGTGCTTGTTAACAGGAGAGACTGCTTCTACAGGGATGGGATACACTTAAATAGAAAGGGTGCAAAAATGTTTGCTGAGGACTAATAGATTGCCAGTAGCCACTGGCAGAGGTGGAAGTGATTCTTACACTGCTTCTATTGGAATGAGCAGCAGCCTGGAAAATAAGATGCAGGATATTTCAGAGACTGCTGGGAGTCATTGCAGTACAAGTAAACACATGGTTTCTGTTAGGGTAGCTAAGAAAAAGAACAGGTGCATGTATACTTGCGTGTACACCAATGCTAGGAGTTTGGTAAATAAATTTGATGAATTTGAGGTATTGCTCAAAACATCAAAGGCAGATATTGTTGGGATATCAGAGACGTGGTGTCAAACAGATATAAGCAGTGCTGAACTGGAATTTGGGGACTACAACGTCTACAGAAAGGATAGACGGGATAGGAAGGGAGGAGGGGTTATGCTATTAGTTAAGAAACACACAAAATCCAAGGGAGTGAAGCCAGTCGACATTGCTGGACAGTGCAGTGTCGAGTCAGTTTGGTGTGACATAAGCATTGGGAAATCAAAATTGAGAGTAGGAGTGTGCTATAGGCCTAATGACTCTGATGAGTATAATAAGAAACTGTACAGGGAAATAGAGTGGGCCAGTAAATCAGTCTTATAATGGGAGATTTTAATTTCCCAGATATTGACTGGAATTTGTGGATTGGTTACTCACACACTAGCAAGGCATTTTGGGGATTTATTGGATGATTGTTTTCTAAATCAAAATGTTCAAGAGGCAACTAGAGGGAGCAATACTCTTGATTTGATTATCAGTAGTGATTCTTCATGCATTAAGAAGTTGCAGATACAGGAACCGCTAGGTGGCAGTGATCACAGTGTGCTGAAGTGGGATTTACTCAAGGAGGTAACTACTATCAGGGGTAAAGGGAAGGGTTATTGCTTTCGAAAAGGCAACTACGATGGTCTGAGACCATCATAGTCGCCTTTACATCTCTATACAGTGGGACCAACTGATGATGTTACCAACAGCAAACTCAAAGCATTCAAACAACTCATCTTGGAAGCTACTGGGCTTTAAATACCAACTAGGAAATATTGTTCAAGGTTCAGTCCTAAATGGATGTCAGATGAACTAATGAGACATATGGCAGAGAAGAAAAATGCATGGGATACATATAAATTAACATGTGACACAGAAGCCTATGATAGATATAAGTTGATCTGTAACCAAGTTACTAAAGAGGTTAGGCAGGCAAAGGCAGATTACGAGAAATCTTTGGCAAGGGATGCAAAGAAAAACAGCAAGGAGTTCTTTACTTATGTAAACTTTAGAAGGAAGGGGATGAATCAGATTGGTCCACTTGATATCGATGGTTCAACTGTTGATGATCCTGCTCAGGTAGCTAACAAACTAAATCAATATTTTGCATCTACATTCACACATGAGGAGTTATTCAGGAAGGGGAATGCCATAGATGAAGTAAATACTGGCAGTGAGCTAGATGATCTTGTAATAATTGAGAGTGAAGTGGAGGAGAAATTGTTGAAGATAAATACAAGAAAGGCACCTGGGATGGATGGAATCTATCCAGTTATATTAAAGGAGGCAGCAAAGGAAGTATGCAATCCGTTAGCCATAATTATGAGAGCTTCCTTGGACTCAGGGGAGGTACCCACAGACTGGAGATGTGTAAATGTAACCCCAATTCACAGAGGATCAAAGGCTGACACAAGTAATTATAGACCTGTGAGTTTAACTTCTGTTCCAGGAAAATTAATGGAAGCACTGGTTAAAGAAGCACTGCAGGATCGTCTTGACAAGAATTCAGTTATAGCTCAGACACAGCATGGTTTTGTTAAGGGAAGGTCTTGCCTGACCAATTTGATTGGATACTATGATGTAGTCGCAAAAGAATTGGATGCAGTGAATAACTTTGATATTATATATTTGGATCTTAGAAATGCTTTTGATACTGTTGTACATGGAAGACTGCTGCACAAATTGGAGCAGTGTGGCATTGGAGGCAAATTGCTGCTATGGATAAAGGGATGGTTGAGTGGCAGAAGTCTGAGTGGTAATTAATGGACACTGCTCATCGTGGACTAATGTTATTAGTGGAGTCAGTCAGGGTTCAGTGTTGGGTCCATTGTTATTTTCTGTATTTATAAATAATATTGATGATGGTATATCAAGCTTAATGTCCACGTTTGCAGATTGTACAAAGATTGCCAGGGTTGTTAAGGACACTACTGACACTATGCTGCTGCAACAGGATCTGGAAAGGTTGAGCAGATGGGCTGAGAGGTGGCAAATGAAGTTTAACATTGACAAATGTAAAGTACCACATATGGGAAACAGCAACCCCAGTGCAACGTATCAACTCTGTGGTACTACATTGACAGTGGTAGAGAATGAAAAGGACCGGGGGTAATTGTGCAGGCAGATATGAAGTTCTATGAGCAGTGCAGACGGGTTGCAAGAGTAGCTCATGGTGTCTTATCAATGATATATGGGAATTTTTCTAGCAGGATAGGGAGGTGATTATTCCCTTGTATAAGGCAGTGGTCAGACCTCATTTGACGAAGGATGTAGAGCTGCTGGAATGAGTGCAGAGAAGGGCAACAAGGTTAGTGAACGGAAAGAAGGGTTTCTCTTACGAAGAAAGGCTTAACTTTTGCATATTACAGCGTCTGGAGACTAGGCACCAGCGAGGTGATCTGATAGAGGTGCACAAAGCCTTGAATCGTTTGAGAATGCTCAATGCTGATGGAATACTGCCTCTTATTCCGAATAATCACCTCAGAGGGCATAAATTCAAATTGAGGAAGGACAGATGTAGGATAGATGTGCGAACATTTGCCTTTTAGCCAGCAGGTAGTTGATTGGTGGAACAGACTTCCATCCCTTGTTGTGGAAGTTGATAGCCTAAATTAATTTAAGACTCAGCTGGACAGCTATTTCAAACAAACGGAGGGGTGAAGTGGAAGGGGTTTTTTTTTTTTTTTTTTTTCCCTTTGGCTGGTGCTTCATAAGCTTGCTTTCTTGCATCATATGACTCTACTAATGCTAACGCTAAGGGTGAGAAATTCCCCCCCCCCCCATCCAATTATTGCCCCATTGCAATTACTTCTACTCTTTCTAAAGTAATGGAGAAATCGATTAACCACCAACCCTTAAACTACCTAGAAACCTTCTGTCTGAACAACGATCGCCAGTATGGATTCTGTCATTGCTGATCCATGGTGATATTCTGGCCTATGTTACTGGACAAATTCATTGGAAAAGTTCAATTAAACACAAGCAGTTGCTCTGGATGATCTCAAAGGCTTTTGATTGTGTTTGGCATAAAGATCTTCTAAACAAGCTTCCATCTTATGGTTTGCCAACTGTTTTTCGTAATTGGTTATCCAGTTTTCTCTCTGATCGCTCACTGAGGGTGATGGTAGATGGCTCTCTGCCTTCTAACCTCTCCACTAATGCTGGTGTCCCCAAATGTTCAGTTCTTTCCCCTACACTTTTCCTCTTGTATGTTAATGACCTTCTTCCAGATCGTACATATAGCTTAGCTTAATTTTCAGCACTCACCTCATAGTAATCCGCTTAGCTGGTGGAGGGTTTTATCACATATATAGTGGTTATAGGATTCTAATACTTTACAGGGATTATGGGTTTTAAAATTAAGTTATGGGCTGTAGAAAAATTTTTAAGAAAGGAAAGTGCACCTTCCATGGTTGCCTAATAAAATTAAATTAAGAGAAAGAAAAAAGAAAAAAGGGAAATATATAAGCTAATAATCGCACACGAGCGACTTTCGAGTTTCCTCGTCTTCAGTTAGCTATAGTGGAGGGGGGGAAGAGAGCGCGCTTGTCTTATATACTTTTTCTGATTGGCCAATCAGATTGCCAAGCATGTTACATAGGTAGTACAACAGCAAAATTCGGGACATCAAAAATCGCGAACACGCGTGCGTACTACCACTTTAATAGCTTCAAAACTAACTCAGCAAGCACAGAACTAACACAACACGTCCAATCTCAAAATCACAACCCACTCATCGATTCAGCCATCACAGTAATTAAATTAAATTCTAGCTACAAAATCCTTGAAAACGAAGCCCTCGTTATTGAATGGTTTAAGCGCCATACATCACTCAACGTGTTAAACAAAAAGATTCCCGCCAATTTCTCCCCCATTTGGAATTTAGCACGTATCAAGTTTCCACGTGCACTGAAATGCATTTCGGGAACCCAACCCGTATATAAGACAAGCGCGCTCTCTTCCCCCCCTCCACTATAGCTAACTGAAGACGAGGAAACTCGAAAGTCGCTCGTGTGCGATTATTAGCTTATATATTTCCCTTTTTTCTTTTTTCTTTCTCTTAATTTAATTTTATTAGGCAACCATGGAAGGTGCACTTTCCTTTCTTAAAAATTTTTCTACAGCCCATAACTTAATTTTAAAACCCATAATCCCTGTAAAGTATTAGAATCCTATAACCACTATATATGTGATAAAACCCTCCACCAGCTAAGCGGATTACTATGAGGTGAGTGCTGAAAATTAAGCTAAGCTATACGTACGATCTAGTTATTACATTACACCACATAAGGACTCCTTAAAATATCAAGTGACCTTCTTCCATTGACTGGAAATCCTAATCACATTGCATTCCACTTCCTATTTTGAGAAACCTTGCCCTGCTCAATCAGCTTCAACTTCTCGAATATCCGTTACCAATTTCTTAAATGCTGATCTCAATTTAATTCTCCAGTGGTGGAAAGACAACTTTGTTGATGTCAATCCTTCTAAACGTCAGTCTTGTCTTATATCTCGCAAAAAGGATTCTTGTGCTCCTGTGCTTATCTTTGGTGACACTCCAATTTCTAGGCAAGTTGATATATCTCTTTTGGGAATTGTTTGTTTCTTATTTGGTTTTTAGGAGCATTAGCAACTAAGGCCATATTGCTCCGGGATATGTGGTGGTCATTCCCTGTCCTTTCCGCATCCTCCGTATTTGGTGGTGACTGGCTCGAAACCTGCTCTAATCAAGAAGCGTGTGCTATGCACTGCTGCTCCTTCCTACCTGGCTATGGAGGCGCCTTTTGGGAATTACACTGACTTCTAATGTCTCTTGGCACAAGCACATTACAAATATTGCTTCCTCTGCATCTAAAAAACTGTTTTTTCTTTCACTCTGTATTACTTTTCTTCCAAACAGCTGTTCACTCAGTTAAAATCGCAAAGCCAACCTACCGTGGAATTTTGTATCCACATCTGGGGCATTCCCTAAAACTTCTATCGGAGATTCTAGATTCCATTCAGAAGAGGGCAGTTAGGTAAATTAATGACTCATCTCTAACAGTCTCTCCACTTGCTGTCGCATAGACGTACTGTTTCTGCTGTATGCCTTTTCTACAGATATTTCCACTTGTATTATCCTTCTGAATTGGCTTCTATAATTCCCTCTCTCTTTGAAAACAGTCCGTACACGTGCCGCCACCAGCTAACATCCATTTATTGTCTAACTTCAAACTCACAGAACCAACTTTTCAGCTTCCTTGTTTATTCATCTAACTGTCATTTTATGGAACAACCTTCCTTCATACATATTTCCTGAAAATTACAGTCTACAGAAGTTCAAGTCTAATGTCAATAAATATCTTCTCTCGTCTTCTCAACCTCCAGCCCAAGCACGGTACTAAGTACTATAGGTTTGAATACGTCTCGTGTTTGGAGTTTCATTAAAAAAAAAAAAAAAAGTATACCTCTTGTGAGCTACAGTTGAAACTTGTTAATACATGGACCAAGGCAAGAAAGATGCAAAGAAAGGAAGTGATATGCTGGTAAAGGCACCACCCACTGTTTTTTCCCTCTCTCCTCGGGTGCACATTACTGGGCGATGCCACGTGACATCACAATATGGTGGGGCTGAAATGAAGAAAATAATAAAACTGCTGTTTTTTTTTTTTTTAATAAGTAACAAAAAATAACACCATCTACAACTACTGCTTCTTCTCACTGTACAATACTAGACAATTTCATGTGCATTAACAATTAGAATTGCTCGTGTGTGTCAACAGAAATTTATATGTACAGTGAAACTTCCCTTTAACGGACAGCCATGGGGAACGAAAATGTGTCCGTTAGAGAGGTGTCCGCTAACAAGAAGTCTGAGGGGGAAAAAAAAAGAAAGAAAACAAAATCGTTAAACTTTTAATGTAAAATTAAATTAAAATATACAGATTTTGAACAATATTTTTGTAAATAATATACATACAATTGTGCTATGCATATTATGACTTTATCTTAAGAAAAATACATACAGTAATCACTTATTTTCTTCTGCACCTTCTTCTGGCTGATAATTTTGTTTTCAACATTTGTTTGGAGTGAAGAAACCATCGAAAGTCCTTCAGTATCTTCTTCAGCGGCGAAAAACATTTTTAAACGATTGATTCGTATGAGCGCTTCTTCTATTTTCATTGGTGGTTCGTCGTTAATATGTTCTTCGACAGAATGACCTCCTTCCATTTCTTTATCCTCATGAGGAACTTCTTGAAAAATATCGATGATAATGTCGTTGATATTTTAGCCAGGGTCACTTGTAGCTGAAGTATCGTACATTATCAATAGATGTTGAAGTTCTTGTTCTTCTTGGTGCTCCACATTGCTGTTCACAACTTCAATTTTTGCGTTTGAGAAGCCAGACTGTACAAAACAGTTCACGACAGTTTGTTTTCTAATTGCGTTTACTGAAGAGGAAATCCATTGAATCGCATCTAGGATGCTGATTTTCTTTGCAAGGTCACTCGCACATTTTACATCGTTCATGTTTGCAATGAGATGTCTTAAAACACGTTTTCTGTAGTGAAGTTTAAAATTTTTTATTATCCCTTGATCCAAGGGCTGACGCTCTGCAGATGTGTTTGGTGGCAGAAAAACGATTTGAATGTTGGACAATTCAATGTGTGGGTGAGATGCAGAATTATCCATGAGAAGAATAATTTTTCTGTGTTGACGAATCATGTTTTGGTTAAAGTGACTTATCCATTCGCTCATGATATCTCGTGTCATCCACGCTTTTTTATTAGACTTCCAGTCAACATTCAAAAGATTCAACTTTATGCCCTTGAAACAACGAGGATTTTGTGGTTTTCCCATAACAAGTGGTTGTTCAAAGTCTCCCAGCATATTTGTACACAATTGTGCAGTCAAGCGTTCCTTAGAAATTTTTCCGTCCTGGCACTTTTCGTTTTTTAGACTCATTGTTTTTTCAGGAAGAGCTTTAAAAAAACAACCCTGTTTCGTCACAGTTGTAAATATCCTTAGCTTCAAAATCACGACATAAATCTTCCAATTTGATGGTCAACTCTGTTACAACCCCAGTATCAACAGATCCACCTTCACCACTTACGGTTTTCCAAGAAATTTTATGCCGAGGTTTGAACTTGTCTAGCCATCCCACAGAAGCTTTGAACTCATTTACTCCCATAGATTTCGCAACCTCCGAAGCCTTTTCCCTAATAATAAGCCCATTAATGGGAATTGTTTTAGCACGTTCGCGACAAAACCACTCATACGTAACATTGTCAATTTGAAGTCCAACGGTTTTCGGGAATGATTTTTGAACCTGATCATTTCCGTGTTGCCAAAATTGTTTGAGCAGTTCATTTTTTTTCTTTAGGATGTCGCTTACCTGCGTCTTCCCGATTTTGAATTTTGCAGCGAGATTGCTAACATTATTTTTTTGCCGATCATACTCATTAATGAGTTGGACTTTATCTTTTAAAGTTAAATGTTTACGAGAAGACATTGTGCACTTCACACGACACTGAAAAGACGAAAGGCCGACAAAATCCCCCCCCCCCCATCTGCACACACTGAATTCATCAGAAGTTTTACAAGTGCCTTAAAATTCTTGAAAAAGGGTTTAGAACAGCGACGTAAACCTTGATAAAATTCAGAGAATCGGAAATAGAAAATAAGCACAGGATTGAGGCAATACATGGGAAAAACGTTCCTAGAAAAGGACCGTGAGCTCTCCCACAGTCCGTTGTGGGGAGATCAAATTAAGTGCTAATCTAAACGAAACAGTGCAGATTGCTTGTCCGCGCCCGTTACAGAGAATGTCCGCTAGACAGAAGCTGCAAACACGTTAAAACCAATGGAGGTGAGTTGGAGAATTCTAATTCACTGTATATATACAGTGAAACTTCTCCTAACGGACACCTCTTGTTAATGGACATCTCTCTACAATGGACATTTTCAAATTCCCCAACTCACCTCCATTGGTTTTAACGTGTTTTCATCTTCTGTCTAGCGGACATTCTCCGTAACGGACGCGGACAGGCAATCTGCACTGTTTCGTTTAGATTAGCACTTAATTTGATCTCCTCATAACGGACAGCAGGCGAGCTCACCGCCCTTTTTCTAGGAACTTTTCTTCCACGTATTGCCTCAATTGTGTGTTTATTTTCTATTTCCGATTCTCTGAATTTTATCAAGGTTTACATCGTGGTTCTAAACCCTTTTTCAAGAATTTTAAGGCACGTGCAATATGGTTGGCCTTTCGTCTTTTCAGTTTTCAGTTTTGTTCAGTGTCGTGTGAAGTGCACAATGTCTTCTTGTAAACATTTAACTTTAAAAGATAAAGTCGAACTCATTAATGCGTATGATCGGCAAAAAAAATAGTGGTCGCAATCTCGCTGCAAAATTCAAAATCGGGAAGATGCAGGTAAGTGACATCATAAAGAAAAAAAATGAACTGCTCAAACAATTTTGGCAACACGGAAATGATCAGGTTCAAAAATCATTCCCGAAAACTGTTGGACTTCAAATTGACAATGTTACGTATGAGTGGTTTTGTTGCGAATGTGCAAAAAAAAAATTCCCATTAATGGGCCTATTATTAGGGAAAAGGCTTTGGAGGTTGCGAAATCTATGGGAATAAATG